>NW_004797651.1:327903-329674 GCF_000002075.1 Aplysia californica | reverse complement strand
CACACACACACACACACACACACACACACACACACACACACACACACACACCTAGAAAGCAAAACGACATTAAAAAAATATCACACTGATCTGATGTACGGTCTTTTCAATCATGCAACCCCCCTTCATCCCCATCCCACCCCACCACTCTTCCAACCCCCCATCCTGCCACCTCATTACCCTCATCCTAATATCCCCAGCGCCTGAAGACCAGTTAATCATCTGTTCTTCCGAGGAAATCAAATTCAGACGTTAACACTGCTTTTATTATCAAGTTCAGCTTTCCTGTTTTACGAGATTAACGATATGAAAGAGGTCGTATGGACGACATTGAAGAAATGTGCATAGCTTCGCCCTTTCTGAAGAATTTCTATGAAGCATTATTTCCGGCATTATTTATTAGTTTCCATTGTAATGATGGCTTACAACATATGTGAGGCAGCGTGATGAAATCAGGCGCTCGTCAAAAAATAATGAAAGTGAAGAAACTGGCATTTTCCCACAGATTTGTCAATTTTTATCGAATTTGTGTTTTGTTTTTTTTGCCCAACACCTTCCGTGTCCATTTAAGAATACATTTACGGTGTGTAGATTGTATTGAAAAACATCAATTAAAGGCATAAAAAGTGTAAATTTTCTGTTTCCACGGACAGGTAAGCTAAGAAAATAACTATACTTTGGCGGCCTTTTCCTCTTTAATATTACATCTGAGACTAAGTGACCCCCACTGACTTCATTCGCAAATATCTCGACTTGTATTCAAGATAAATGGATATCTTTTTATCCAAAGCAAGACAAATGAGCAAGCTTTAAGATGATACCAATAACTTCACATGCCCAATAATTGACGAGAGCCTGATTCCACAGCGTCGTGACACATATGCAGACACTATTGTGACGTTGTTATTATTCAGCCATGACCTTTGCCTTTAAAATGATCGATACTGGTTTTCTTGGAAAAATAAAGACGAAGGACGCAATGGTAAAACGCGCTATATCCATTTATGACAAAACTGAAAAACAAAATGGTGAAATGGTACAGGTTTTTAAAATGTGGGACCTCCGAGTTCAACATACAATTCCGAAAGGAACGTACAAAGTACAAAATTCGTGCAAAGAGCCTTTCCCAAGGACCGAGCTGTGGCTTAGACCCCCAAACCTGCAATCTCACGATTACAGGTCCAGTAAACGAACAACTGAGAACAATGGGGAAAAGATAAATTTGAATTTTAAAAGTTACTTATTCTCTGAGATGAAAAGTATAAACGAAACACTATTTCACCATACTAATAACATTTATAGATTAAAGTTCAAGAGAAACCGTGCATTTTTAGAGACGAAAAAAATCTCCCGATAATTCTTATCAGAAGATTATGGACAGGACGGGGTTTTACCGAAATGTCCAGATTTAGCGCATGGTGCGTTTTGCAATAGAACCCTTCAGATGTTTATTTTAGGATTGGTTGATATCAGCTTTAGAGCACCAGGCTAGCCCTGGACGATTATACTTGTTTATATGCCCTCTTTAGCACAATTTGGATGAATTAGAGGAAAGCAGCATTGACTCTATCTGTCTGGGTAGTCTGTTGTTGTTGTAGTTATTGCATCACGGAAGAGTATGATGCCAAATTAGCCAGGCAAGGAAATACATTTACGTCTGTTTCGGATAGGAAAAAGAACTTTGCTTGCACGAAAACAAAAACACACACACGTACAACAAACAAACAAACACACACACACACACACACACACACACACACACACGCGAGCG
>NW_004797651.1:326537-327803 GCF_000002075.1 Aplysia californica | reverse complement strand
ACACACACACACACACACACACACACAAACACACACATACCCGTATACACACACAGACAAACAGACACAAATGCGCACGCACACAGAGCCCCCTCCCTCACACACACTCGCTAAAACAGACACACACATTCGCACACTCACACACACACTCGTCTCTCGTCTGGGACGCTGTATCCCACCCGGCTTAGGTTGACACTCCAAATTATGGTCCAAATTGTATCTAAAGGGACGTGAACATAACTTACCGTCAGTAATATAAGACGAAATACCTGTATCTGGGATTCAGATCGAACAAATTAACATGGAACCCTCTAGTAAGAGATGGGGATTTGGGGAGGGTGGAGAGTCTATAAAGCTTTACTTAAGCCACACAAGAATACTTTTAATAGCGTAATTGAGAATGTTTACTTATTTTCCAAAGCTACATTTCGAAACAGCCCCCCCCCCCCAATGCACTGTTTAAAACAAAACCGAAATTTCGATTGATTAATAGTTATTGTCTAACGAGATGACTCTTTCTCCTGCTTTTTGCGGCCAACCTGGAGTGGGCAGATGGGACACAGAATACAGATTCTCTCCAAGAACGCCGCGGTATTCGATAGTATGATAGACTTCCACACATGCGCATGGAACTCGCGTCCTTGGTGTTAAACATCGTTTTAGTTTTAGTAAGAGTTTTACGGCACTTGCAACACAATAAGGTCATATAGGTGCCGAAGAATAGATTACGTGTTACAAGAGAGTAACATAATCTAAAATATAAGACAAGCCAGGAATTTTAAGAAAAGGTGTATTTGAAATTCAAACCCACGCTAAAGTCTGTAGAGGAAGGGGGGGGGGGAGAGATAAGGACGACAGATGTTTGATAGGAAAGAAGGAGTAAACCACTCTAGAACACCCGCCAACCACCTAATGTTAAGCATCGAAGAGCCTAACCATGAGGCCTAACGCACACTAGGACAATATGCACTTGTCACATGGCATTTGGCGGTGCAGAGAGATGAAAGAGAGAAAACTGCCACATTGAAGTGCATATCAGTAGCTGTGCCACGAGGTTTGGGGAGAATGGGGGAGTAGGGTTGGGACCGTCCTTGTTGCGTGGGTTTTAGACAACAGACATCGGTCATAACTAAGAACACATACACACATATAAACATATACAAACACACATGCACACACATGCACGTACACACACACGCACACATATGCACGCACACACACAGACACATGCATACACACAAAAATTACACATATTTATACATATAA
>NW_004797651.1:323639-325833 GCF_000002075.1 Aplysia californica | reverse complement strand
ACACACACACACATACACACACACACATACACCCCCCCCCACACACACACAGAAATGACTTCCTCAAACGGGTGACTCTCCAGTTTACGCCTACGAGTCTTTGATGACGTTGTGTCACTGTCGAAATTTGACCCCGCCCAACGCCAAACTTGACACTTATTAGATCTAAGGGTATAGCCTACCTGCCCGAACCTATTCTGGGCTTTCATATTCCGTTTTCGTTTTTTGCCTCTAGCTAGTCGGGAGAGCGAAAAAATAGGTCAACTATTCGTATGATAATAGCCACTGACCGTCCCCCCTGACCGCCTTTCCTGATGGTAATTAGGTGGTAATTCGGTGTGTTAGTAGAACACACGTAGAACGGAACGACATGGTCTCTTTACAAAATGTAGGAGGTTTTACGCTCCCATCGACATAATTCAGATAATTTTAGAGACGGGCGTTGACCCTGTCTGCCAGAGCCAAACTGGGCGCAAAGGGATAGAGCGACCCCGCAGAAAGACCGAGATATTTGATTACAATTTTCACACATGCCATGGAAACTCAGTTCCACTGCGTGCAAGGATGAAGCGCCTAACAGCTACGCCGTACTCCCAAAACAACAGGGTCTGATGCTCTGTTTCAACCACGACATGATTTAAAAAATATTTTTTTCGAGAACTCCAGCAGAACTCCACTTTAATTAAAAGATTAGATGAATTCTGCGGACCTCGAAAATGTATAGCCAATAAGCTGAAAGTGCTGATCCTAGCATTTTTTGGGGGGAGGGGGGTGGGGGAAGGGGTATACCCATTATTCCAGAGAACATCCACGAACACGAGGATGTTCTTGTGTGTTCTAGGGTATGCTGTGATAACAACAGTTTGGAAACACAAAGAGCATGATGTAGAGTTGTTGTTGTTGTTGTTGTTGTTGTTGTTGTTGTTGTTGTTGTTGTTGTTGCTTTTGTTGTTGTAGTTGCTGTTGCTCTTTTTCTTCTTCTTCTTCTTCTTCTTCTTCTTCTTCTTCTTCTTCTTCTTCTTCTTCTTCTTCTTCTTCTTCTTCGCCATGTCTACTTGCAAGCCCGTGGGTAATTTAAGATGGCCTACTTTTGCAGCGGTTGTACATGTACTTTCGGCTTTTGGGCTGTGTTAACTTTTCGTATTTGTCTGACTCCCTATGATATCTCAGTCCCACAACTATAACATTTCGGAGGTCATACACTACAGATGGTCATCGTCTGTGGTGTAGCGGTCAGGCACTTCGCTGTCGCACGCAGGAGACCCGATTTCGATTCCCGAGTGGTTAGATACTTTTATTAAATTTTAATATCGCCGTCTTTCTGCTGGGATGTTGTATTCCTCTCATCCCCAATTAGCCATGAAACAGGCAAGGTCGAGAGCCTGTCTCCTCAATAAAGTAATTGTGTAGATGGTAACGTAAAACACCGTTTGTGAAGCTGAAGTTGTTATTAAAACCCTTAATGTTGTGTAAATAAAATACCCTGCTTCATCAACAATGATGACGTTTGTGTGTGTGTGTGTGTGTGTGTGTGTGTGTGTGTGTGTGTGTGTGTGTGTGTGTGTGTGTGTGTGTGTGTTTGAGCGTGCGTGCGTGCGTGCGAGCGCGTGTAGAAGGTGGGTGGATTGAGGGTGGACATGGACGGGGAGTGAGGTGGGCGGGTAGTGGACGAAAATTGCAGCAATTACCAAATAAGCCGTCAGAAAAAGCAAACGGCCTCTCTGAGCAGAGGAAAAAACTGGTTTATTACACTCATTAATAACCTGTGAACCATTCCCGGTGATAATAATATTATACTTGATCGAAGCGAGCTCTGCTCAATCACCGGTTGGACGACATATCCAAATTAAGCGCACTGTGGGGCAAACATAAAGGCATACTCTAGACCAGACCGTAAAAAGAGTGACAGGCACTGGAAGCCCAGGGCTTAATTAAAGAGACTGTTAGGGTGCTGAGCTTTTAAAAAAGGATTGCCGAGCAGCTAGATATCTAGGGACGGAGATTTAAGAATAGTTTACTCATTTAAAAAAGAAGTGACTTTAAGGAAGGTATGAGCGATCAATATTATGTCTATTGATACATTGATCGTCTTCACTGATACCTGCATCACCACTGTAGTGATGATGGTGGTGGTGATGAAGATGATGATAAAGATGATGATGATGATGATGATGATGATGATGATGATGATGAT
>NW_004797651.1:321526-322865 GCF_000002075.1 Aplysia californica | reverse complement strand
GGGGGGTATAAATGGAAGTAACTGCCGATCGAGAAGTCAAATAAAGCAAATCAGCATCGGTGCCAACGGCACAAATGTCCATTGTAATCGATTATTCGTGCCAGCTAGTATTTTTATTTGATAGGTCAACCACACGCGGAAAGGGCAAGCCATCATGCCCGGTAAACACGAACCTGTCAGATTATATTAGACCATTGTTGACGTCATGTTTAAAAAACCCAGTATATGCTAGGGGTTTTTTACAGTTGGACAGGGAACCCAACAACAACAAAAAACAACCCCCCCCCAATAAAAACAAAATATGTGTTGTTTCCAAGAAAACATACTTTTTTTGCAATCATGCAAAGGCGCGCTCATAATATGACCTTATACAGTTACGGGTGACGTAAAACTCTTACTAAACTAAAACTAAACATCCCAAGTCAAGATTTTAAGACTTTTATTTTCATAACAACTTCCTTATTATCTTTACATCATCTTAATATGTTGTTTTCTTCGTAACAAGGTTCAGTTTTTTTATTCTCCTGTAAAATTGTATAAACTGTTTATACTGTACTTTAAAAAAAAGACGGAAGCACTATTGACGTCAAGTTTAAAAATACAGTATAAGCAATTTTTACAATTTTACAGGAGCACAAAAAACCCAGCAACAAAAAACAAAACAAAAAAACAAACAAACCCGACAACAACCCCTCAATGTGAACAAACATTTTACAAACATCCAAAGACAGTATTTCAAAGAATGCAATTGTGATAATAACTTCCTTATTATCTTTAAAACATATTTTCGTTTCTTGACAACAGCATTCAGGGTTTTTTCTTTTCTTTTTTTTTTTTTTTTTTTTTTGCTCTCCTGTAAAATTGTAAAAAATGCATATACTGTATTTTTTGAAAAATGACGACAGAGGCATCGTTGACGTCATCTCAAGCACGTGACCCTGATATGTGAAAAATTCTGAATGCACGTCGTCAATACTCCATATCAGAGCCCCCCTTTGTACTCCCTACTTTCTGGAGACTGGGATTTTGTCCTGGTTAATTAGCTCTTTGTAAGTTCTAGCGTGATTACCTCTACACATCTATAAACATCATTTATGTCGTTAGATTACGTGTTGATTGGTTTTTGGATCCTGTGTTTATTACTGTTTAAGTTGATCGATCTTAGCCAGTTTGTTCAGGAAACAGGAGTGGGATGGCCCCTATTTTTTCCCCTCGTCCCCTCTTCAAGGTCTAGCAAAAGACAGATAAATAAAATAATTTTTTTTTATAAAGTTCCTAAAAGTACAAAAAAAAAGCTTCACACTCTTTATGCAGCTGTAGTTACAGGAACCACATCATC
>NW_004797651.1:317154-321202 GCF_000002075.1 Aplysia californica | reverse complement strand
GAGAGGGAGGATGGAAAGGGGGTGGTGGGGGGTGGGTGGAGGTGTTTCCTCAGCCAAACCCACATTTGAAATAAACTTTACTTCCTTGAGATGTCAAATAGCCATGTTCAAATGGCCGCTCCAAAACAAATGTTTTACAGCTTTCCGCGTTCTGTCTCTTTTTTTTGTCTGCTTGACATATTAAAGTTAGGAAGAAATGAAACGTGAAACTTGTCATTTCCGTGTGAAGAGATGCAGAAAAGAGATATGCCCCACGCGCTGAACAAACCGATGAATTGAGGAAAAAAATTGTTCAGAAAAAGAATAACATCACTTTAAAAGAAGAGTTGGTTAGAAAGAAACAAAGCTTTCTTTTCAAAGAGTCCGTAAAATAACATTGGAACCTTTGAGCTATGTATGCTCTTAACAAAACCGGAAATGAATGTGTCGAGTTTAGGGAACTGCAATAAATATCTTGTCAGCTAATACCGGAAATAACATTTGCACAAATACTTGAAGAACAAAAGATACTGATCTCATGCAGTGCAATTTTTTTTCTTTTTCTTCTGTGGAGGACCTGTGAACTGTGAACTCCTTCATCATACAGTCGTAAACTGCGCTCAAGGAAAGAGATAGCATAAGGAACGAGATGCACTATGATTTAGTAACTTGGAATAGCTTGTCTTCTTTACGTGTTTTCTCTCGTTGTTCTTTTCAAAAACATTTTTTTTTACTTTACGTTTTTTAAATAGTCAACGGGTGCGTTTTGGAAGTTACCCATTTGTGACCAGTTTGGTGTTTACCCCCACACGCTACCACACAACAGTTGTTTGCTCTTTGTTCTTAGAGAGAACTCAACACCTCAAAACACAACAGATGAGCATACATGTGATAAAATATGGATACATTAATAGGTGTCTTGGAACTGAAGGCGGCGCAGTTGGCAAACAATTCTTTCTGAGTTCAAAATTTTAATGTTCTAAGAAGAGCAAAAGGAAATTTCAGACCCCCACGGAAATGTACACCTTGAATACGTGTTGCTAATACCCCGTTCAAACTGCAGAAAGTTTAATCAAATTCCTATTAGATAAACAGTCGAGCCTGCTCTAACGGCGGTCACTTGTATAAATCAATCTCCTCTACACATATCCATTTCCCCTTGCTGGTTTGTATATTACAATGACACCGTATAAGACGGTCGGTCGTCTGTCTAAGACTGCAACATTTCTAAGATGGCCATCTGTCTGAGAAGGTCGGTTTTTGTCTTCATCGAGAATGAGTAGTTTTTTTTAGACAATGTTTATTATAGTTTGCCATGTTTAAGAGTGGCTAGGTTAGTGAATAAGTAAGTAAGTTTATTCAGTGTTTAAGGCCATTGGCCCACACCACATCACATAAAACACTCATTTGATAAGTAAAGTGTCCATAGTGAATAAGTACAGGTTGTGCACATATCTCTTATCATGACTGGGCCGAGTCAGGCTGGGAGGGATTAACAATTTCCTTTGATAGACAAAGAGTGGCTAGATTGTTTTGGCCCAATTTGATGAAAATCATTGAAGATCTAACATGCTGCTAGATCACACTCGGGTGCGCGTGATGAATCTGTGGCCAACAGCCAATCAGAAGGCAACTACGTGCCACATGACATTGTGGAGTCTTATCTCTTCTTTGCGCGCAGAATGCAATTGGCCCTAATGGATTTCCGGGTCAATTTGGATGAGGCAAAGCTGAGTTCTATCTGATACGGTGTGCTGTGGCGATCATCATTATGTTATCCGACCTGACCCAGTATTGTTCGATGATCAATGGACGTCATTTCTAAAGTTCACCATGAACTGCGACTCAAGAAACCTGGGCATCTCTTTCGTTATAAATAAATAAATACATTGATTGATTAATCTGAAAAACGAAATAAAAAAATATACCCACAGGTTGCTTGGATATAGTTTGGTATAGATTTAACGCTACTCTCAACACAAAGATTTTATTGACAGGCGGCCTCACTGATTTATCATCTATCTCCGATAGGACAAAATCAAATGGCTATAGGGATCCCGGACCCCCCCCCCCCAAAAAAAAAAAACCCACAAAAAAACAAAACAACAACAACAACAAAAAAACAAACAAACAACAAAAAAAAAACAACAACAACAACAAAAAAACATACACACACGAGCAAAGTTAATGACACGCATACACATAATAGTGTATCATTCATCATCGTCATTGCCTTTCTCACCCTGCACCAGGGTATAGGCCACGAACAAACACTTTCCACCTTTCACTTTCACATAATAATTATATGCAAACACACTAATGTGTACCTATTTATTATACAACCCCACCCCCTTTTTGCTCCAGTCCCCCCCCCCTCCTTGCCCGTAACAGAATAAAACGTCTCTGAGACAATACGATCTCCATCCTAAAAGAGAGCTTTTCAAACCACAAGATAACAAAAACTTTGCTGAACTCTCCCTATAACAATATTTTATAGGCCATCCAGAATCATCCTTCTCCCAAGACCCAATATAACAGGAAAATAGATTCTCTACCCCCTTTTTTGTTCCGCACTGCATCATTGAAGTCGCGTTTGGGGGGTATTATGTTGGACATTCCAGGAAAGATTGATCAGAATAACAATGGCTTTGAGGGTTGGACGGTCATTCATAGCTCTCACTTGAGAGAATACCACTATCTGTGGAGTAATAGTCAGGCATTTTAGGCCTTGAAAGCAAAAGGTATGAGTTTGATTCCCCAGCGGAAAGGAACTTTATTCAGGATGGATCTTTGCACGCAGTTCGGGTTTAGCCGAGACAGGGAGCATCGAGCAGCCTGAATAATGCATTATGAAAAAAAGTTCCGATAGCGGTGTAAAACATAATAACCTACAGGAGGAAAAACAAAATATAGTTGAACCTGCTTTAACAGGCACCTGTCCAAGACAGTCACCTGTTCAAACGACCACTTATCCCCACCCCTCCCCTGTCTGTCAATCTGTCTATCTCTGCCTCTGTTTGTCTGTCTGCCCATCTGTCTGTCTGTCTGTCTGTGTCTCTCTCTCTGTCTCTGTCTCTCTGTCTCTCTCTTTTTTCTCTCTTTCTCTCTCTCTTTCTCTCTCTCTCTCTCTCTTTCTCTCTCTCTCTCTCTCTCTCTCTCTCTTTCTTTCGCTATTTTCCTCTCCCCCGACCCCATTCTGTTTTTTTCTATACAATAATGATACTCCACAAGGCGCCTCTCCATCTAAAACCACCACTTTTCTCCCCGACTACAAGTGCTGGTCTTGAACAATGTCTCGTAAATTTACGTCTGAAACCAGGCGATCCCACCACTTTCAATCTCAAATATCTCGACTTCTATTCAAGGTAGATGGATATTTTTTTCATCAAAATCAAGACAAATGAACAGACTATAAAATGAAATAAATACTTCCATATGCCCAAAATTGACGAGTGCCTGATTCCACCATGTTATAACTCATTTTAATCTCGGCCAGCGGCATTGTAGTTGACGCGATATCACGGACATGAAGCTCACGAGAGTGCCTATTAGTTAGAAATAACTCCTGGGAAGCTAGGAGATGTTCTAGATCTATCAAAATAACAATAATTAAGCCTTGGCCGGCCATTTCTTTGTCTCTCTGCGGGGACAACGGTCGATGACTGGTCGGCCTTAATTGTGTTTCTCTTCTATTCCTGTATTTGATATGAGGTCTCAGCTCACGTTTGGGCATCGCTTTTGTTCTAAGTGTCAGTTGTGATGCCTGGCTTTGACGCACGCGAATTGTTCTCAAGTCAGATTTCCTGGCAGTTGGTAACGTTGCTGACACTTGTAGGGAGGGCACTCGCTTTGTAACAATTGTCTATGTTAGATAACTGAGCTGAGATTTAAGAAGTCTTTTGCGGAATAAAAAAGGTTTTCATTGTACATGATAGTGCGGAGTCCTGCCCTGATTAACTGTTATCACACAGGTACTCTTTTAGTCTCTGTCTGTATGTCTGTCTGTCTGTCTGTCTGTCTCTCTCTCTCTCTCTCTTTCTCTCTCTGTGTCTGTCTGTCTGTCTGTCTG
>NW_004797651.1:314003-315151 GCF_000002075.1 Aplysia californica | reverse complement strand
GGGGAGGAGGGCACATACGTCACCTCACTAGCGTATGAGCTTGGCGCGCTGCCTACACACTTATCCAGTCCTCTGCCAAGCTCTAGATCGTGCCGTCAATCCAGTTTGGAACAAGTATACCCCCTAAACCAGTTATGCGGGGTGCCCATTGCGGATGGGATCGGGTCAGGTCGGGTCGAGTCGGGTCGGGGGCGATCGCCCTACTCCTCGCCTGAAAACAAACGCGTTTTTTTTTTAGGAGATGAGTCGGGCGCGATGATTTGTGCCACGATAGCCACTTTGCGCCCTCAATCTGGCTTGCAAACCAATCCCGTATAAGTATTAGCCCTCTCTTCTGAACGATATATGGGAGCCCAGCAAGTTTTGAAAAATAAAAACTAACAATACGAAACTGGCCGTTATGTTAGTCCAGACTTTCGTGAAGAGATTGGTAGTTTCAGTGTTGAAGACCTGAGAACAAGACCTCCACAATCCAAAATGGCAGAAATTAAATACTTGGTATCTATAAATAGAGAAGCTTTTCCGGCATCTATTGATAGTGCACATGGCACTGCACCGTTAACGATGTCGCGAAAAAAAGAGGGAAAAACTGCAACGTATTCTTAAGCAAATATTACAAACCCAAGTCCATGGGGTTTCCCCCGGTTTTTTCCGTTCAGCCAAAATTGACTTAGGCACAGTCGTGCTCTCAAGTCTTCAATTGTCGCTTCCTTTTTTTCAGTTTATCGTCAACAGCAGACACAAAAGGTCAGGCGAGACAGGCAAATACTCCTCGAAACTGGTTAAATATTTGCGGGGAAATATTGCCGAATGACCTCACAGCTGGAACAAAATTTGTCAGACAAAACGAGCGAAACAGTGAAACGTCGTTACATCATTTTCTCCAGCTGGGTTCTGTCGATATCTCAAGTCGGGTAGCCAATTGTGAGGCATCATGGTGAAATCAGGCGATCGTGAAAATAAGGAATTCGAAGAAATAGTAATCCTTCTGCCGGTTTAGCAATTTTGATAAATTCTTTTCTTTCAAAATCTTTTAAGTTTACTAAAAACACATTTTGGTGAGAATTTAAATGAGAAACCCGGATTAAAGGCACAACAATAAATGTAAATGCTTAGTTTCCAAGAAATCGCAAGCTATTATATGGAAG
>NW_004797651.1:309415-311644 GCF_000002075.1 Aplysia californica | reverse complement strand
TATCATATTATTATTATTATTTATTAGTTGTGAGCGCTGTAAAACACTTACCGAAGCAAAAAAGCAATAACGACACAAACACTGGCATGACAATCAACAACAACAACAACAACACAGATCACCACTACCACCATCTACACCTCCACCACCTCCGCCACCACAACCAATAAGCACCAACACTATCAAACTATCAAAACAACAACAACAACAACAACAACAACAACAACAACAACAAAAACAAAAACACTACGACCACCACCACCACCACAACACCATAACCATCACCACCAACACCAACAAACACATACAACTTCTACTCACCATAAAGCCGTGCCCCTTCTCGTTCTGTGTGAGCACCGCCTTCTCCTCGTCCGACCCCAGACACAGGGCCAAGTGGTACACTCCGAACAGCCGGAACAGAACCCCGATGGCCACAGCAATCACTGCCACCAGGACAATGACCAGCAAGGCTATACCCCAGTCGCTCATGGCGTGAGGCTGCTGAAGAATAGAGAAAAACAGTTTTGAGTTTTCGTAAGAGAAGAGTTTTACAGCACTTGCAACACAATAAGGTCATGTAAGTGCCGAATAATAGATTATTGAGATAAGAACTATAGATGTTTGATAGGAAAGAAGGAGCAAACCGCACCAGAGCACCCTCCAACCACCCACTTAAAAAGTATGATGAATATTGTTTTGTACCTTCATTTAGGTGATGCCGTGGCGTCGGGCTAGGCTACCAGACTTGTAATAGTGAGATTGCAGTTTCGGGGGTTCGAGCCTCAGCTCGGCCCGACGTTGTGTCCTTGGGAAAAGCACGTTATACGAATTTCCCACTTGGCTCGGTCCTTTCAGAGATGGCCGTTAAACTCGGAGGTCCCGCCTCTTAAATAACCTAACAGTGTTGATAGGGGCGTTAAACATATACCTATACCATTTATTTGATGCGATGACTCGACCGTGCCTGTCTGGGCCAAAATGGGCGACGAGGGATATACAATTGAAACTTATGTTAAGACCACCACCCACTGATGGCGATGGATTGGACACTCTGTCAGGAAGTCAAGCAGCTGCATAACAAGGAAAGTGTTAGATTAGAACCCACATGGTAAATAAAAAGATCAAAGGGAAGAACACGTGGAACCTCGAGAAGAGTCACGGAAATGGATGTACAGAAAAGTGGGAAGACATGGAGTGACATAAAGCGACTAGCCCAGGATAGGGAAAGGCGGAAAGTGATTGTTCGTTTGTTTTAGTAGAGGTTTGGCGGCGATAGCAACTGCATAAGGTCATATGAGCGTCAGAAGATTAGAAGTGTTACAAGAGAGTAACAAACATAAAAAAGAAGGAGGAGAGATAAGAACGATAGGTGTTTGATAGGACAGAACAAATAGACCACACCAGAACACCCGCCAACCACCAAAAAAATGATTGTTCGTGGCCTATATCCTGATCCAGGATGAGAAAGGCAATAATGATGACCACCCACTGACGGGGAAAAAGCAGTCGTATTAGACAGGTGGGCGTCTTACACGGTGTCATTGTAATGTGTAAAATATGCACTCGGTGAAAAGGGAAGTGGCAGCTTGTACAGGTGATTGTCTTGTGCAGATGGTCACTAGAGCAGGTTCGACTGTATTACACTGGCCAGTACAAGGCCGAAGGGCAAGAACACAGATGACCGCTGGATCGGACAAGTAAAGTACGCTGGCCCGCTGTTTTGGTGATCAAAACTCAACATTTTGAAAATTTCCATTCAAATTGCAGTTACTCAATCTTTTGTGTCTTTTCCATATGCTCAAGAAATATTTTGTCGAATCCAAATTCTAAATGTCGGGAAAAAATAACAAAAAAATACGTTATATAGTTAAAAGAATGAAACAGTTCTTTTGTCTCTCCCGAAAAGTTTTGTTTTTTGTGTTTAGAACAGTTGAGCGGATTGCTGCCTATTTTAATTAAGCATCCCAGACTCCAGACAGAGGTACTCAATAAGAAAAATGTGTCCTTCCGTGAGTAGAACGCGTTCTACAAGCAATACGGTTACAGAAAAAACCTGAAACAGCCATTTCAAAACCAACCAAAAAAACAAACAGACAAACTAACTAACTAACCAACACAGAACACTAAAAAGAAGAAGCAAATATATATCGGAACAAATCTAAAAGGTTAAATAACCACCAAAAAACAAACAAACCCGAAACAAAGCTCAAATTAAAAATAAAGCCCCCC
>NW_004797651.1:304891-306532 GCF_000002075.1 Aplysia californica | reverse complement strand
TTCTTCTTCTTCTTCTTCTTCTTCTTCTTCTTCTTCTTCTTCTTCTTCTTCTTTTTCTTCTTCTTCTTCTTCCGCACCTCTCCGATCAGATGTTAGGCTTGCCACCAGTACACACACTGCACTGATGCGGACATATATACGCCTACACTTCGAACAAAAGAACGAAAAAAGTCTCTACCGTGCTTACGCTTTTGTTATGTTAAATTTGAGCAAACTTTTACTTTCAGAGTTCTTCCTGGGCGTTCATAGGGACCGTTTAGCTGATGCTGCGGTGCAAAATCAAACAAAAAGGTGAGCACGATGAACGAATTTGGTTTCCCTTAAATGCGCAGTTTAGAGCAATGTTTCTAGCTTGATCCTAAATGTTTCATACACCCACAGACACAATCAATTTAGAGTGGAGACGTTTTAACTCCACCTCCCAACCCCCAGCCATAAAACAAACAACAAAAAATCTCACAAAAACTCCACAACAAAACAAACAACTAAAACACACCAAAAAAAAAGAGAAAAACAGAAGGATAGTTCAGTTTTAGTAGAGGTTTTACCACGCTCTTAACTGCACAAGGTCAAAAGAGCGCCAGAAGATTAGAGGTGTTAGAAGAGAGTAACAAACAGAAAAAAGAAGAAGGGGAGATAAGGACGATAGATATTTGATGGGAAAGAAACAAACCACACCAGAGCACTCGCCAACCACCCACACTCTGATTTTATGGATAAAAATTGCTGCATTTATCATTAATATGTATTGCGCTGGGACAATCCTCAAACATCGCCCCAGACATTCAATTTCTCATACGAAAATAATGAACAGATGCGTGAGGACTCCACTAGTCGCATGGTTGCTTCTCCCTCTTTTCTTTCTCCTCAGCTCGAGCTCAGTAGACTAGTATTAATAATGTCAAGCAATGTCGATGAAATGGCATCGAAGTGGATGGTCGCTTGGGTGTGTGCATGACCAAAACACGTTAAAAAGCATTGTACGTGTATTTCTTGGAGTTTTCGGCCCATCTACACGAATTAAATCTTTTAAGAAGCGGGCTGCTCTAACCCTGCCAGTCAGGACCAAATGGGACTGAAGTTAACAACCCCCCAGTCAGCAGGCAGATGGAGATACTCCATTAAAAAAAAAAAACCCCAAACCCCCCCAAACAAAAACAAACAAAACTCCCCACACGGGAATCGAACTCACATTAAAATATAAGTGTGGCGACCTATATTGGCGGTTCTGAAAGCATAATTTCTTCCATGTCGTGTCAAGCTGCCAGTTCAATGACACCATTTTTTGTCCTGTTATTCAGATATTCTGGCTCCATGTTCAGTTTGGGACCTGCAATCACGTTTTCCCGTAGCTTTTTTTTTTCTTTTCGAAATATGTATTATTTTTCAAACTTCTGAGCCTGATTCCGAGACCCTCGCATTTTCCCTTACATGCTTGTAATTTTTGTGCAAGAAGCAGTTATTTTGAATTTTTTTGGTATTCCTTTCAGAATAGTCACACCAGTTTTTTTGGGGTTTTTTTTTTTTGAGTTCATGACAGCCTTAGCCGCAAATTATCACTTTATGATGAGATCAAACACAGTTTATGGGTAGCTTGGAGACATAAAAAGAATGATAATCCCGTCAATGGTGTTTCAGTCA
>NW_004797651.1:298918-304401 GCF_000002075.1 Aplysia californica | reverse complement strand
CCCCAACCCTGGAAAGGACAAAGAACCCAACCACGAAAATCAAAGCAAAAAAAAAGAAAAGGCATTAAAAAAAACCCAACTTATTTCCTTCAACGAAAGACTTTTCTGCGGGAAAAAATCAGAGAAACAAAACAATTAATATCCACTAAAATCTTGCTCCCCCCCAAAAAATCAGAAGGATATCATTCCCAAAAGAATGATTCTGTAGCAAAAGGTGTTTCGCTTCCATTGAAAGAAACCTCGCTCAAACAAACAAACGCTGTATCAGTCCGCTAAAGTACTTCCGTTTCTTAAATCTCGTGGCTGACAAGACGATTTCTTAACCTGAGTGCCCTTTCTGGCCCCCCGTCTTTTAAGGCTCCTTCGAAGTCACAGCACGCGCGTCTTACACCAGGGACAACCACTTCCTGTCCAAAAGTTATCTGCCCCTATTTTTGAACTTCCGCTTCCCCGCTGCAAGGGTTGATTTGCGTCATTTCCGATGCTTTTTTTTTTCAAGACTTCTTCTTCTTTTTAATCTGTGCTGGTGTTGTTGTTGGGGGTGGGGTTGTTGTTTTTTTTTTGGGGGGGGAGGGGGACCCCGTTGGGTCCCTATCGGGGTCTTTAAGGTCGCTATCTGTCACATCGATGGAGTTGCTTTTTGGGGCATTGTTGTTCTGCCCTTATCTGTCTAAGAAATTCACTGGGTCATGGAAAATGAAAGATACGAGAAAAGAGAGTAGAAAAAAGAAAACGGGGACGGGTGGGGGTGGAAGGGGAAAGGCGCGGGGGAAATGAAAGAAAGGAATATAAAACACGCACACACACAGACACGCACACACACACACACACTCACACACACACACTCACAAACACACTCACAAACACACTCACAAACACACACACACACACACACACACAGACAACTTAGGAAAAGAGAATTTTTCAGGGTTTATTATTCAAGCTTCGTAGTTCTTATTAATCGAGATCCAACATTATGTCTTGGATACTTACCATATTGAACAAGAAAGTTGAATTTTCAAAACCAACTCCCTTCCCCTCTTTTTTTCCCCAAACCTCCTTCCAATAAAGAAGAAACGAATTCATG
This sequence comes from Aplysia californica, assembly GCF_000002075.1. NCBI lineage: Eukaryota > Metazoa > Mollusca > Gastropoda > Aplysiida > Aplysiidae > Aplysia > Aplysia californica. Next base: position 303,314 of record NW_004797651.1, on the reverse strand, counting down.
TTTCAATAGTTCTGTGTCCTAGTGGGAATTAAACATTTCGTCCAGTAGTTCTGTCCTTCTTCTGAGCCATATTCTTTCCAACAAAAGTAGGCTCTGAGAGGCTTTGGCCGGCGCAGTCCGTCTCTCAAATGGTCTACAGTGAGTTGATTGGGCGGTAACACATTTCCTAAAGCACCTTCCCCATACTGTACAATTTCCGAGAAAAAACTTCCAGTACTACCCCCATCCCCTTCCCATCAAAGAATACACAAAGAATGACAGAAAGAAAGAAAGATAGAAAGGAAGAAAGAAAGAAAGTAAGAAAAAGAAAAAATAAAGTAATAAAATGACAATGAACCGGCTATTCTTTATCCCAGAGCCCCTGTCAATCCAAGCCCCTGCCCTCTCACAAACTCCCCCTCCCCTCCCCCGAATTCGTTCTATTAATAAGGTATTTTCGATCTTTTTTAAGGCACTTGTTTGCATGAAAAAGACTCTCAATTATGAGTGTAGTAAAGAAGATTATAACAGAGTCGTCGATGTACAGAATATCTGGACGTGGATGTTCAAATAACTGGTTTCATATCATAAGAGGGGTTGCAGCTCCGGCTAGAGTTCAGTGGATCAATTTGCTTCCACATGGGAGGGATGTTCGAGAGAAAGTGAGAAAAAAGGGGTAAAAATGGGGTGGGGGAGGGGGAATTAACTCGAAAGGGGCCCACCCAAAAAAGGAACAAATATCAAAATAAATACGGAGAGAACAGATGGCAGATAGAAATCAAACAAACGTGCGCTTCCATGATGTAACAAGACATGCCAGCTCTCGAAGAAAAGGACGATAGGAAATGAAATCTGTGGGAGATAGATTTATTTTGCTCCGCAGTGAATTCCCCTCGCTAGCACGGAGAGCCATTACGTAGCTAATGGGCTGTTCGCTGAATGTATCAGCTTGATCGAAATCGATTAGGCTCGGTGGAAAGGGTCCGGCAAATTCAGGGCGAATCTGTGTATGAATTAATGAAGAAATATAGAAACAGCAAATGTAATCTCACTTTTGTGTCATCGGTTGCCGGATATGTGTGGAGAACTGTTGAGTGGGTGTGTTTATATGCGTGCATTTCTCTACATTAAAGACCATACATGAACTTTGAATAAGAGAGGCTTGACGATGGAGTGGCTAGGCTGGAATTATCACAAAAGGGCGTAAAAGGTTCAAATCCTCAATTTATCTAATGAGTAAGGCGGTAAAGAGGTGCTTGGGACTTTTATTCTGCTTCACTCGTTCGTTCGGCCTGCTTCGCGTTTCCGTGTATCTGTGTATTTATTTGTTTTCCTGTCTGTCTCTCTATCTGTTTTTCCACTCTGTATGTCTGTGTATCTGCTTGTCTGTCTGTCTGTCTGTCTCCCTCCTTCTCCTTCCCCCTATCGCTCTACCTCTTTCTCTCTCTCTCTCTCTCTCTCTCTCTCTCTCTCTCTCTCTCTCTCTCTCTCTCTCTCCCTCTCTTTCTTTTCCTCTCTCTCTCTCTCTCTCTCTCTCTCTCTCTCTCTCTCTCTCTCTCTCTCTCTCTCTCTCCTTGTGCCTTTCGGCATTTGCATAATCTAATTGTGTTGAAAGTGCCGTGAAACTCTTAAACTTTTACTGAAACTAACTTTCTCTGTCTGTCTGTCTGTCTGCCTGTCTGTCTGTCTGTCTGTCTGTCTGTCTGTCTCTCTCTCTCTCTCTCTCTCTCTCTCTCTCTCTCTCTCTCTTTCTCTCTATCTCTATCTCTCTTTCTCTCTTCTGTATGGTGTGTAGTGGAGGACGAATGGATGGTCAAACGAGCACTCATGGTTTAATGGTAAGGCTCTTCGCTATTGCTCGTATAAAACAGGAGTTAAATTCCTGATTGGGTAAATTTATGCTATTGACTATCTGGTTTCTTATGGTATCTGGTATCTCACTCTACCCAGGATGGGTCTGACAAGCAGAGCCATAGCAAACTACCTCCAAAATTATTTACACTGGGACAATGGGGGAGTGAAATAGTTAGAATGTTACAATTATTTAAGGAGCATACTCATGCTGAGAAGGCTTAGGGATATAGTTAGTAGATTTGAACAACATTGTTCCGAAACTTCTTAGGACATCTGTGTATGTATCAAAGAAGACAACATTTTAGTAAAAGCAAAATATATCCATACACAGAAACGAACAAAGTCATTTTTTCAGGTTAGAAGAAAGTCGCATCTCAAAGTTCAAAACGCGTTGTTCTTTGGGCGGGTTTTGTTACTGTGCCCTCTTTTAAAAGGACTTTAAATTGTTACCAGTCTCTTTTTAACTGGGTTTATTGGAACTATTGGGGGTACGACATGTAGTTTGTATGTTACTGTCAGCAGCAATAATTTCGTATTTTCGTGTTGGTGCTTCTCATGGTTTTCCCATTGAGGCCTTTAAATGTACCCACACCTGTTCTTTTAAACCCTCAATCCGGATGTTGGTCAGAAGTGTCATTATATAAGTTTAATGCACTTCTCAACATTGTATGGTCATTTATAAGGCGGGTCCTCTAATTTAACGTCCATCTCCGATAGCAAGTTCATAACACCCCATTGGGAATTAGAACCAAGATCATCTGCTCCGTAATCCAACATAATGCTAACTGAGCTAACGGCACGCCCTATCAGGACGTGCACATTAATGTGAGCTTATACAGTTGCGAGGAACGTAAAACGTTTAGCAAACTGAAAACTGTCATGACACGGGAAGCAGAACAAGAGACATAGCGTGTTTATAACATTTATAGCTCATATTTTCCATTTAAGATACCCGAGGCAGTTAACGGACGACCGGGCCTTCGTCTTTCCTACAAGGGTACCTCATAGCTTTGCACGCAAAAGGTGTTACTTCAATTCCTGAGGCGAGAATTTTATTGAGCCGTTCCAGCTCTCTGCTAGGATGGATCGACCGCAGCCTGGATCTATGCTGGTACATTGAGTCGCAGAAAAACTCTTTCTAACTGGTTTAATATGGGTTATTTCCTAGGAGGGCACAACTTCTTTACAAAAATAACATCTCTCAACATATTGTGGAGGCGGGAAAGGGGGCGTTTCTTTTCTTTTTTCGTGAGGGGGTTGGGGTGGGGGTAAGTAGGTTGGAGAGGGAGTGTGAGTGGAAGAAAGGGTGGGGTGGGGGTTTTGCCGGGAGATGGGGATTGAGGGTGGTCGTAATGCTTAAACCGGTTCAGATGTGATGGTAAGTAAGAGTAGAGAGGATAAACATAGCTGGAGAATGAAGATCTTTATATGAAGTCTAGGCGACAGAAGTTCCACTTAAATGTGGTCAAAGAGGGTGAATATGTTCTGATTTTAGAGCAGAAAAATGTTGTTGCCACATACATCAATTCTATAACCTAAAACTTTCTAAAATTAGAGAACAATTAATCTTACTTTAAAACTCATCTTTCATAGTGTTTTAGGATAAACTATGGAAGGAGTTCATATATTATTGTTATCAACAATAATCCGAAATTTCGAATGTATGGCTTTGATCGTTTTTCCATCGTGGTTTTTAAATGTAGCATAACCTGGTAAGTAGTCATTGTAAAAGTTTAATGCCTTTTTATGGTCAAAGGTTTAAGGTCTGCAGTCTGGGGTTTCTTAATAACCTTGGCAACGAGTGCTATACGATTAAGAGTAAACGGTCAGAAAATTTAAGGCAGTAATTAAACAAAAATAATGGCTTACTTTAGATGCCTGAAACACTTTTTCATTCTCTTTTTCAATTCTGCACCGATACAACAGTTTAGTATTTACAGCTATAGAGAATGAAAGATCTTGTCAGTTTGTTAGTGTTTGAGCGCTTAATCAGCTGCTTGCACTGTATGATTCCCGGGAAGTTGAGAATGTTTCTGAGTGTTCTATGGTCTGTTGGGGTAATAGTATGGTGTAAAGAGCTTAAAGCTTGCTGTAGAGCGGGATTATGCGCTATACAAATCCTATGTTTATTTTAAACATAAATCAAGCTTAAATCCATTTTTAGTTTTTTGTTCTTTTTATATCTTTTCTCTCTGATCGTGCTTTTTATAGCATTTTGTTCAACTATCTTGAGATTAATTTCCTCCAGTTTTCCATAAGCTCTGTACAAAATATTTGGTAAAATGTCTATTTTTTTTTTTGGGGGGGGGGGGGGGGTTGTTAATTACAGAGTCAACAGGAACATGAGAAAAGCGGAAAATATCTCAAAGAGACTAAAAGAAACTGAGCTGATAACCAATTTACTGGAATAATTAATTGAACCGAATGTTTGCCTCAACTCTTGAAGCTTATCATAGGGACGGTCGAAGGGAATATTAATCAACAACCCACCCACATTCTCTTTTTCAGCGCCATTTCATCCAATATTCCCACCCTCCCCCTCCCCCTTCTCTCTCTCTCTCTC
>NW_004797651.1:294192-297811 GCF_000002075.1 Aplysia californica | reverse complement strand
CTCTCTCTCTCTCTCTCTCTCTTTCTCTCTCTCTCTCTCTCTTCCTATTAAGTTCTGAAAATAATCTCTTTCATATTGTCGTCGGTGGTTCAGTGACAATGCTCTTCACAGTTTCATCTTAAAGACTTGAGTTCAATTCGGGATGGAGGAAGATTGTATCGATTCCACCACCTGGGACACTGTGTCCCATTTAGCGTAGTTGGCCCTTACCGGCAAAATCGAAGCGACCGTGCTCCATTACTGATAATGATTAATGATAATTGCATTTATATTGCGCGTATATATACGATCTACAGCAGACTCTATGCGCTTTACAAATAGTATTACTACCCGAGCAGACCTTGGAACACCCAGAAACATTCGCGATCACGGGAAGCATATTATGGTGCAAGTTGTCATCTAAGCTGTGATCTAAGTTGTTCTGACAGGGGCGTAAGACATTCACAATCGTTCCTCAAAATGGAACATATTACCCTTCCCATAGATTTGAAGTATCATTATTATTCTAGACCCTGCACTGTCATGGCCGCCGCTCTTTGTATCTATAAAAAATGTGCCAAAGTGAAGGGCAAAACATCAGTCTCGCTGTAGTCGAATGCGCACGACACATGGGCTCCAAGTCGAGTCAAATGGCGTGCTCCATAGTGAACCAAAATGACGTCAGAGTGCACAGTCATAGTTATTATAATAAAGATCTATGCCTTTTTAAATGGGACTTTGCAAAACGAAATTCTTCGAAACAGGCATTACTTTTCCTTTCCCAACAGACTTGAGCAACTCCTTTTTTGTGTTTGTTACTCTCGTGCAACACCTCTAATCTTCGCGCGTATATGACTTATTGTTTTGTTGCAAGTGCTGTCAAACTAAACTAAGAACTGACCTTGAGTCCCCTCCGGTCAAAGTATATTATCTCTCTTCCTCTAAACAGAGCTGACTGGATTACACCAGGTTTTGCGAAGCTTTCAGATCCAAAGCTAACGAGCATCCCGGCGTCTTATTGTTAAGGAAAACTGACAAGAAAGCTGACCCATCTCTCTGTGGTTCTCTCCGACCCTTAAGCAGGTCTCATTATCCTCGCGTCTTTGAAAGACCTGTCATTACTTCGTTACTTCCGATACACTCTTAATGATACTGCGCAGAATAGACTAACATCCTTGGGAAGTGTTTTTGTGTTGGGAACGCGCAGCTAAAAATATGCCCAAGGTGAAAAACGAAAATGACGTCATCGTCATCGTATCTTCCCTCATTAACGCAACCACGTCTGCAGAAATCATAACACTTCTTTTATTGTATATCATTATACTCCCTCTCTCTCCTCCCTCTCTCCTCTTCTCTTCCCTCTTTCTCTCCCCCCCCTCTCTCTCTCTCTCTCTCTCTCTCTCTCTCTCTCTCTCTCTCTCTCTCTCTCTCTCTCTCTCATACAAACACATTATTTATGAAACGTGCGTCGTCCTATGAAGTGAAGTCAATCATAACGATGACGTTCATGTTAACAAGGTTAATACACACCAACAACATCATTTATACATCATCCTTTGGCGTCATCGTCACTACCACTGTCTTCATCAGTCTTGTGCTAATCCTTGTTACCATCGTCATATTATACAAAGCATCATTGCTATAAGTGAAGAAACAAAAAGAAAGACAACAACGTATCCAAGATAAGATAAAAAATAAGATAAGATAAGATAAGATAAGATAAGATAAGATAAGATAAGATAAGATAAACGTTGTTGATTCATTGTTGCATCAAGCAGGAGACCCCAGTTCCATCCCCGCTTGGGGAACATCCTTTTTATAGAGTATCTCAGTCTTTCTTCCAGGATGTTGTATCCCTTTCAGCCCGTGTTCGCTCTCACAGGCAGGCTTGACGCCCGCATCCTGAATGATCTAAAATTTTGTCAATGGTGGCGTAAAAAATAACCTACATTATTTTAATAAATTGATCCATATGAGGAATTTTGGGTGAAACTTTTAGTAAGTGTTTTACGGCACTTGCGACACAATAAGGTCATATAGGTGCCGAAGATTAGAGGTGTTACAAGAGAGTAACAAACACAAAAAAGAAGGAGGGGAGATAAAGATGATAGATGTTTGATAGAAAAGAAGAAGCAAGCCACACCAGAGAACCCGCCAACCACCCACTGGGTGAAACTATCAGAACATAAAAAAGAAAGATTCAGCATCCACACAGTAATACACTCATTATATTCATGCTCAATGATGCACACAGAGATGGAGATGGAATAATAATACATGTAATATTTGAGCGATAGCGTTATAAATGTATCTAGCTAGATGAAGCGCAATAATGTCCTTCCAGCAGACAGTCATCATAAAATCAAATGAGCACGCTGGCAATGGGAGCTATTATGAAGACTCGTGATCTTTCGCAGGAACATTTTACTATAAATATGCACTTTAACAGCATTCTTTTAAGAGCCGTACTTCATCATAAAAGGAATAACAACACGCTTTCAAAACATAGTTTTCAACAGCAGTACCATCCCTTACCCCCCCCCTCCCCCAAATCACTCCCAATAAAAAAACAAAAAAGGAAGATAGGACTGACGCAAACATTACTTAGACGCAATCCCACATCATCAGTCATCACCACCATTATTTCTAAAATCATTACTGCTCTCAGATCAATGACTAACATCTATAATCTTTGAATCTCTATCTGTAACAATTACTTGCCATACGCACTTTTTTCCACCAATCAGATGGCGTCAACCTCATATAGATGGGCAAGGAATAAAAAAAAACCCACGATCAAATCTGGTCGAGGACTCGATTTTGTCACATCGACAACTGTGTTGCAATGTTGTCAAGCTCGAAGCTGTTGCTCTCAGGCGACTTCGGTTCAATCCCCTGGTGCAGGAGTCTTATAAAACCTCCGTCTTTAGCTTATCCACACCGCAGTCGCTGCTGGGTTGGCCCTGACATAAGTTCTCTTCCTGTACGACATAGATATAAACAGTGTCGATGGGGGTGCAAGTTTTTCCAACTATTTTTCTTGACTAGCGTCTGTGGTGTAGCGATTAGGCGCTTGGTACACAAAAGACATGAGTTCGATTCCCATGCCACGTTCCTTTGTCGCGAAGTGAGGCTGGAATTTTTAACGAGTATCACAAGTCTTTTTGTTGTATCACTCTCGACCTGGGTTTTCTATAGCAGACAGGGTCGAAACCGCACTCGGAACGATCTAAATTGTGTCGACAGGAGTGTAAAAACATCTACACTTAAAAAAAAGAAATACTTATATTCTATTTGGTCAGAGCACGCTTGTGTGAAAATGGATATTGATCCCAGCTATTACTCTATATTTGTATAATTGATATCAGGATAACAGAAACAGTCCACGGTCTGAGTTGACTTAGGCCGCTACAGGATATGGAACTCCGCATAATTGGTCCACAATAATTAAGTGCGGATGATTAACGACCTTATGCAGAACGTATTATCGAATCTGTCTGAATAATCATTCGATAAAACTGTACTGTTGCTACAATTCAAGTTCTACAGGAGCCCTTATTTCGTTATAAACCCGACATAAACCTGCTCTTTCTTTTCAGCGTAGCAATTAGTCTTCTTGCTTTGGATTCTCCTTCTCCCC
>NW_004797651.1:285897-293240 GCF_000002075.1 Aplysia californica | reverse complement strand
AGTCAATTTTAATTTTTTCTTTCCAAACCATAAAGTTCCTCCAATCGATCATTGTCGTCTTTCTGCCTGGATAAAGCACCCCCCCCCACACACACACACAAAGAGCAAGTAGGCCCTGACAGGCACAGTCGAAACGGCCGGCCTATTAATTGATCTTAATTGTGTTGGAGGGGCCGTAAACATGGCTAGGCAATCATTAGAGTCTTTTATCCAGGCCAGCTCCTAGTGCTGCTGAACCCAGATGAAAGGAAGTTTTCTTTCCCAAAATCAAAGTTCACAGGATTTGACTTTTTGCGGTTAGACGTGGTTGCAGGACATAGCTGGAGACTGTGTGATATAAAGGAAGGGGATCAGAAAAATAGAAGCTCTAAGGCTCACCTTGTTTTAAAGTGCTGTCCCCAGTATAGAGACAGACGAAATAGAATTTGAATAAAATAGCTGAATACTCGTAGTTATAAATCAGAATTATGACCTTCAAAAATTCCTCAAACTTAATTGAATATTTCATGTATTGTCATGCTCAAGTTTGATGGGGTTTTCTTTCTCATTTTTCTGGAAACGACTTCAATGTGAGTTAGACCCTTACTTTTTCTTATCCTTTCAGCGAGGCTCGTTACCGTTGCACGCAAACGACGCTACCTTATTTCCCACAAGGGGACGTCTGTTTTATCGACCGTCTCCTGTGAGGCAGCATGGTGAAATCATGTGCTCGTCAAAATAGAGAAATCGGAGAAACAGACATTTTTTTCGCTAATCTGGAAACTTTTATGGACTTTTCATTTTTTGGTTCACCCTCTTTTATGTCCTTATAAAAACATGATAATATTTCCTTGTGAATGTTATTGAAAAACATTGATTAAAGGCAAAAATGTGACATTTTTATGTTTTCAAGGACTATTTAGCCATTGGAGTTACCAACCATATGGGGGTTATATTCTCGCTATTTGATCACTAAAACAGGGCGACTTCACTTCCTACAATTGCAGATGTCTTGAGTTCCATTCAGAATAGATGGATATTTATTTTATTGGAAGAAAGGCACATAAATCGGCTTTCAGATTATACCAATAACGCCACATGCCCAAAAATTGACGAGCGCGTGATTCAACTGCGTCGTGATACCATGTATGTGGTGTAGCAGTTAGCCGTTCCGTTACCACACGCTGGAGACCTGAGTTTGATTCCTGAGAAGAGAGAACATTTCTATTGAGTAGTTTTGTCATTCTGTTGGGATTTTGTATTCTTCTCAGCTCTGGTCGGCCCTGACAGACTAGGTTGAAAGCCCACCTCTAAAATGTGTCGATGGGGACGTAAAAACACCTACATTTAAAAGAGCGTATCGCTGCCTGTCTTCGGGAATACTGTATCCCTCTCGCCCCGAGATGTCCGTGATGGGCAGTCGAAGCAATCCGAAGAGATCCTAACTGATTGGGTTGAAGTAGGGGGAAAACCACTTCCACTCAATCAATCTATTGGACACAGAGCAAGTATTGAGGTCAGGTTGGGAACACGGTAGCAGCTTAGTTGAGGTCCCTATTCGGAACTCACTTGACCTATGACGCATATTGGGAGTCGCCACTCTCTGTGGTGCAAATATAGCGGGGGTGGGGGATGGGGGAGGGGGGGGACTATGACGTCACGCGCTAAAGACTATTTATCTAAAATTATTTTTACGAATGGAGACCTTAGCAAGATTGTTGTCGTATTCCCAGCCTGTATTAATGAATTTCCACGTACAATAACCCTTGCTTCTGGCGCTGGCATCAGTGGACCTTTGACCTCTTCTATTGGGTTGTCCCAATTACTGACCATGCTACTTTTTGTAAAATTGTATGTATTATTAATTACCGCTCATTGCAACATTGTACGGTTATTTAGTCGGGACCTCCGTATGTAACGTCCACTTCTTGTAGGGTTCTCTTTCTCTATTTCCCTCTCCACACTCTTCTCTCTCTCTCTCTCTCTCTCTCTCTCTCTCTCTCTCTCTCTTTCTACTGTCTGTCTCTCTCTTTCTACTGTCTGTCTCTCTCTTTCTACTGTCTGTCTGTCTGTCTGTCTGTCTGTCTGTCTGTCTGTCTGTCAGTCTCTCTCTCTCTCTCTCTCTCTCTCTCTCTCTCTCTTTCTCTCTCTCTCTCTCTCTCTCTCTCTCTCTCTCTCACTCTCTCTCTTGTTCACTTACCGACATATTATACACCGCCTCACTTACATGAGCACTCTTGCAGTGACCTCAAGAATGTACAAACCACACTTCTAACACCAGTGCTGTTCCTGTCCTCTTCTGTCTCAGCGAGGCACGAATCGGCCAACAATAATATTCTCAGTTTGGTCAAAGTTTTACAGCACTTGCAAGGCAATTAATGTATCATAATTTATAAGTGCCGAAGATTGGATGTATTGTTCGTGAGTAACATACGAAAAAATGGATCCCAACTTATATCTCTTACGATATTGGGATCCGATCGTATTTTTGTTGGGAGCAAGCAGAGATCTTAACGATTATCCCGACCAGTACAATGGCAGACTGCAGTCACGAGAGGCTCAACTTGGGATCGAAGTGCAACCGATCTAATCGGCGTGAGGCCCCACCTTCCTCGTCTTTATGATTCCTCTCCGAGAGTTTTTCAGTCAGCCGTACTCGTTCAGAGCAGGCGTTCTTCAATTATTCAGCACCATGAAGCCTGAGGATTACCGGTAATGTGCTCTACAGAGCTAGGACGTGTGAAGGGAACTTATTGCTGGCGACACACGACTAGAAGAAGATAGGGACGCTGCGGATGGACGCGTCGAAATGATTTTTACAACTTGAAAGGGGCTCTGAATTACTGACCATGCAGCAGGCAATTTTCATCAAGGTCATTTTTTTAAAAGTGGATCTCTGTTTGTTGTTTTGTAGAGTTGTTTTACCTGAACTGGTATAGCTACATGGGCTGCCTTTCTCTTATGGTACATTATGCACCAACGTCTGTAGTGCAATCGTATGCTCCTTTCCGTAACTCACAGGAAACTTGCGTTTGATTTCTAATTGGGTAACTTTTATAATCTACGATGTCTGTCTGTATGTCTCTCTGTCTTTTGAGATAGTGTATCCTATCACATTCTGCCTGGATTGGCTTTTGATAGACATGGCAATAGGCAGCCCATCTCTATTACTACCTGAATTACGTAGGGGTTGGGGTTGTGTGTGTGGGAGGGGGGGGGTTATGCAAATTCGAATATTTTTCTCTCTAGGTAGTGTCTTAGTCTAAAGCCAAGTTTAGAGTACATATATGCAGAAAATGCGGGTGCGGTGAAGAGCAATGCGTTTATTACAACAACAAAAACAACCAGCACCACCGCCAAAACAACAACAACAACAACAACAACAACAACAACAACAACGACAACGACAACAACACCATCACCATCACCACCACCACAACAACAACAACCAACCAACCATAGACTTGCGTAATAACATCCGAGACTGTATTCTGAAGCAGTTCCGATTCACCACAGAGCACAACATTTGAATCTATCTGGAACTAAATGACGACCAAGGAGGGGAAAGTCGCGCGTGCACTAGACTAGATCGAGACTGGTGTAGTGCCCTTTTATTGAGCGCTCATAGGGCTCACCAGCACAGCGAACGGTTTTTAAATAAATTTTTAAAGAAAGCATAGATCGGTGGCCGTGACAGTGTCCAGTCTAGGACATTATATATGTAATTCAAGAGTATGAAGCCACACAAGAACAAACAAAATCGAGTATAGCACATATTAGTAGCGTCGGTGGCCTAGTGGCCTAGTGGCTAGGCTCTCAGACTCACAACCGTAATTTCGTGGGCTCGAATCTCTTTTGGGGCCCGACATTGTATCCTTGGCAAAGGTACTTTACATGAATGTTCTTCGCTTCACCCAGGTGGGAATGAGTACCCAGCTATAGACAGCGAAAGATCTTGTCAGTTTGTTAGTGTTTGAACGCTAAATCAGCTGCTTGCACAGTACGCTTCCCGGGAAGCTGGGAATGTTTTGGAGTGTTCTACGGTCTGCTGAGGTTTTAATGGAGTGTAAAGCGCTCAGAGCTTGCTGTAGGGGTAGGGAAAGGGGGGGGAGGATATGCGCTATACAAATGCTATTACTATGCTATTGTTATTATTATCATTATATCTCCTTTACCTATGAAATATTAAACAACTGCAGCAAACCTGCACCTACCACTACAAGGCATTGTACAGAAGGGCGAGAGCCCAGCTGTTGCTGGATCGATACAAACAACAACAACAGCAACAATGCATTAATTCTCTTTGGGTGTGACGTTTACATCTGCTACTGATATAATACAAATGAACAGGTTGGAATTATTGTAGCCCTGATGGAGCGGCAGAACTACTACATGTGTTGTTTAGTATGGGACAATATTATGTAGCCCACTCACTCACGCTATGCCATGAATAGGTTTTGAATATCATTCTTTCTGATTTACTGGAAATCAAGGCCGCTAGCTAGGATTGTCTTCACCATCTCTTCTCGATATTTGGTATCGAAGTTCATAGTGAGAAACATGAAGTTTTTCTCAATTAGTCTTTTGTTTTGCAAATTATAACTCCTGATTCTTGTGAGTGGCAAATTTAAATAAACCCGCACGCCAGAAGAAAGAGTATCCTCCCCCACCCGCGCACACACACAAAAGAAGCAAGTATACAAACAAGCAAACAAACGAACAAACAAACAAGCAAACAAACAAAAAAAAAAATTAATTTAAAAATCCCAATTTTAAGGAACTACAACACTGACAGAGATCAGCTCTGAGAAATACTGCACATTCGTGATATACCTCCCTTTAGTGTGATCTCTGCGGTTTTTTCCTATCCCTTTTCTCTTCCTCTTTTCTCAACCATGCACTAAGCGCCCCGCCTTCCGAATAACAAATTAGAGCCTGGTGCAGAAATACATAAATGTCAAACGACAAGTCGACACACAGGCTGAACGTATCGAATCCACTTCGACAAAGTCGCCCAACGAACCTACCCAATAACGTTTAATACCTTGATGGGGCATAAAAATCGTTAGCTCACTTTGTATTATGCCGGCCTATGGTGTGGGCGACCCTGATTCGAATCCTAGATGGGGTCATCCTGAAGAAAATGGATTTTTGGGAGAGTTTCCGAGGACCTCCAACAACAGTCAAAACTGTTTGGTTTAAGACGACCACACATTGTAGAGGAGAAAAGTCGCCGTATTAGACAGGTGGCCGTCTTACACAGTGTCATCATGATGTAAGAAGTACACGAGGGAGGGAAAGGGAAGTGGCCGTTTGTACCAGCGATGATCTTTTACAGGTTAGATCAGTTTCGACTGTATTTGCTTCTGCCCAAAAGTAGATGAAAGTTTAGGTGAGTTTGTTTCAGTCAGGTTTTACGGCGCTCGCAACTGCATTAGGTCATATGAGCGCCAAGGGGTGGATGTCAACAGAGACGTCCAAAGGGGGAATCAGGCTTACTCCTCTCACCCCTCAAGCCTCAACAACACAAAGTCTGCTTCGATTATTAAGGCACCCCGGAAATAGTAGTTCAGAAGAGAGTGACAAACATACAAAAGAAAAAGAGGAAAAATGAAGAGAGTAAGGATGAGGAAAGAAAAAGCAGCAGGTCCCCCTTTGTTGTTCCGGCACAGTATGAGCATGACACTGGTACATCAACCCATTAACAATTCTACTGTGCATAAGAACATGTTAATACCCCCCATTTGGGAATGGTCTAAAGACACTTCAGTCAATTAGGCGCTCATCAATATGACTTTATGCAGTTGCGAGCGCCGTAAAACATCTACTAAATAAATAAATAGTAGCATTGTCCTGGTGAAGTTTAGGTGGGAGATCTCACCTCCTAAATAACCTCACAGTGCAAAGAATTCCAGCAAGAAGACATCTGAGTAAACAACGCTATTCCATGTACTCGATTTAAAAAAAGAAACGGCCTGTGGGAGACGAGCGATAAAAATATAGAAGTCCCAATTCATAGAAAAGTGTGTAGACAAAGGGCAATAAGCCAGTACCGTTTTACACAGTGCAGTCACAGTGGCACGGGGTTGTGGGTATCGAGGGAGAAAATTGACAAGTTAAAAAATTCGGCTATCACCAGTTTTCGCCTAAAGAGAGCAGCACATGAATATCGATAGTAGCTGCGTGGTTTGGGTTGAGGCTAGGCTAGGAGAAGTGGTAGAGATAGGGGTAGGGATAGGGTAGGAATAGGGCTAGGGGTAGAGGTAAGGGTAGAGCAAGGGCAAGGGCTAGGGCTAAGGCTAGAGCTATGGTCAGATCTAGGCTATGGTTACGTCGAGGGCTAAATCTAAGGCTAGGGGTGTCGGTATGTAGGGGTAAGGGTCGGGTTATGGGTGGTACACGATAGGGGTAGGGAAAAAGTGATAGGGGTAGGGCTTGGGCTAGGGCAAGGTGTGTAAGGGTGTGTATTGGTAAGAAACTCGGGTAGGATACTGATCGATTGCAATCGTTTGGGCCCAAAATGCGATTATCCGGTGTTCGGGGCGTAAGTCGGGGAAATGATTGGCAAATGGACTGATATACAAGAAGAACATCTGACTAAATAAATTCCAATGAAAAATGGGGGCAATTATCTCAGAGACAAAACTACGACGGCGAGAGGAAAGTTTCAGGGACTATAATAATTGCTCTCCATTAAAACGTTTTTCCTGGTGATTCCGCGAAGAGTTATTGTTATTGAAAACTGTCCTGGTTATTTGAAAGCGTGTTTTTTTAAAAATTCGTATAGATAACATCGTTGTATTTAATTCCATTCGGATGCAAAAGAGTGACAAACGTTCCAACAGCATAAGGCCTATACCCGAAACGCCACTGTGTCTGATTATGCATGTGCCAGTGCGCGCTCGCGCGCGTGCGTGCGTGTGTGTGTGTGTGTGTGTGTGTGTGTGTGTGTGTGTGTGTGTGTGTGTGTGTGTGTGTGTGTGTGTGTATTGCATGACAAGAAAGGAAATAGTAAGAAAGGTTTTTGAAAAATGGGTATGCCAATGTAAAGCGCATTCAGCTACTTTTTTTTTTTTAATGCGCTATATAAATGTTATATATTATTATTTATTATATTATTTATGTGAAAATCAATATATTTGACGTCAAATTTCTCAAAATTAAGTGCCGAGCTGATGAAACGTTGTAATTCTGAGGTAGCCATTATAGTTGTACACATGTCATAAATTTCTGGATCAGTTCGCGTCAAGACCAGAATTATTCATAATAATAAAAATAATTCGTTTCCTCTTGGCTCAGTTTTCTTTGGGAAAAGCAGACGTCTGTAAAAGAAACAAACATACAAAAAAAAACCACTACCACCA
>NW_004797651.1:283859-285575 GCF_000002075.1 Aplysia californica | reverse complement strand
TATATATATATATATCATAATATTATATATATATATATATATATATATTATATATCATAATATTATATATATATATATCATAATATTATATTTCTATTTCCTTCTTACCTGAAGCTTCGTCCAAACAGAAAAATACAAGAAATCTCGAAGATCGATGCGGGCGCCGGAAACGGTAACAGTAAGAGACGATTTACTGATATAATGGAGTAATATCCTGGAACAGCAAACGCAACATCCTTAGAGCGGCTCCCGAAAGAATAAAAGAAAAACGCCGAAAGTAGCGACACAAAACCCACCCAGAGTTGGCAATGTAGGAACACTGGGAACAGCACTAGATCTAGATCTAGTCCCGTTCAGCTGGTCGCGAGCGACACTTTTCCTCTCTCCGGCTCGGTCTGAATCATCAAAGCTGCTGGCACTGCGGTATCGACTAGATCTAGATGTTCGTGGTTGCAAAGCCAAGCAAGCAGAGAATCGAGTACGCCCTGGGTGCGAGTGTGAGTGTGAGTGTGAGTGTGAGTGTGAGTGAGGTGAATGAGGTCGCCTCAATGAGAGAGTGTGGGGCTCTTAAAATTTCGGGCAGCTTTTGTTGAGTTTTAATGTCTCAAGAGGGTGGTGAGAGTTAGCTCAGTTTATCATTTTGAAATCTGTCGAAACTGCGGGGTGAGGGGATTGGGGTTTCAATCTTTAATTGGATGGGAGAAGTCTCAGATTTTGGTCGTTTTAAAGTTCTGTGAGGCTTCCCATCCGCTTTTGAAAATTGTGCCAAATTGTATAGACGTATAGATAAAGGGGGGTTTCATCACTATAAGATTATATCTTAAGAGGCACGACCTCCGAATTTGATGTCCATTTCAAATTGAACCAAGCTATAATATGAGCCTTTAAACTCGCAAAAATAACCCAAGTTCAGAATACTCCGTTGGTAATTCGAACCAGGGCAATCCGCTCCGTAGTCCAGCATGATATCAACTGAGCTAGCTGTGGTCCCCTCTCCTTTCAAAGGGAGAGTTCCCTAACTTTGCTCGTCTGAAAAAGGCATGTAAGCACATCCTGCGATACCATGACCCTATGAGACATAATAAGATACGTCTTCTCAAAGCACCTAGCCGTTGTAAGCAGAGACTTGTGTTAATCCCGAACAAGGAGAAGTTTTATCGAGTATTTCCATTTTTCTGCTTGAACGTTGCATATTATCCCTCTCAGTCCCATTTGGCTGGGTGTCCTTAATGGTCTTAGCCGTGTCGATGGGGGATATAAAACACCTAATTAATCTTTTAAAAATCAAACAGAGAGGAAATAGTAATATAATACTACAGTAACGATGAGAATAAAAAACACTGGTCTGAGCTTCGAATTCTTACTTCATTGTGTGTTTGTTTTGTTCGCAACCATCTGCGCGGTACAGCTTGTTCCGAAGCTTTTTGAGCTCCTTACCAGGATTATAGAGTGAGTTTAGTGCATGACAAGGAAAGTGTTTGAATGGAACCCACAGACTAAAGCACCAAGGGGAAGGCCACGTGGAAACTGGAGAAGAGTCATAGAAATGGAGGTACAGAAAAGTGGGAAGACATGGAATAGCATCAAGAGGCTAGTCCAGGATAAGGAAAGGTGGAAAATGTTTGTTCGTGGCCTATACCCAGATCCAGGGTGAGAAAGACAGTGATGATGATGATGATGATGATGATGATGATGATGATGATGATGATGATGATG
>NW_004797651.1:281391-282305 GCF_000002075.1 Aplysia californica | reverse complement strand
CTTGTTTTTTTTCCTCGACTTTTTAACGTCCTATAATCAGATCGTAACCTCGATTATGACACAGGCTCCTGGCCGCGAAAACCTAGAAAAACCCCGCCAAAAGTGAAATTTAAAAAAATGATAATTGTTATGTTCTACCAAAGAGTTAGACTCTCTGGTATCTCTATATTATATATCTAGTACTGACATCTCTGCTTCCTTTCTTTGGGTTTGTGTATTCACTTCTAAAGTTAATTTAATTTTAGTTGGAATTGATATTGAATTAGATACTTTCCCGATTATTTTGGCGGTTGAATTCCGGATTTGTTTTCATTCACACAACTTAAGAGTCGCAGCCTCGAGTAAGATTCTTGTGTGATATCTCCAGGCCATAATATCTGGTTCCGTTTCACTTTGATTACCCTGTCAAACAAGTCAGCCTTCGCCCGTGTATAACGGGAAGTAATGTAAAGTCGATTGTGTATGACAGGAAGTAAGATCTAAGTCGAATTGCCTTTGATGGGAAGTAATGTCTGAAGTCGAATTGTCTATAACGGGAAGTAATGTAAAGTCGAATTTTCTATGACGGGAAGTAATGTAAAGTCAAATTTTCTATGAACAGAAGTAATGCAAAGTCGAATTGTATATAACGACCATCCACTGTCAATGAGAAAATGACCGTCTTAGTTTCTTAGACAGGTGTCCGTCTTACACAAAGTCATCGTAATTTTTAAAATCCTTGTCTTATGCATGAGGCCTTTAGGGTAGGTTCGACTGTAAATCCTGTGGAAGGTTTAAGGTAAGGTCTTTGCTTTTACTAAAGTAAACGTCCTAATGCATTGTATACATGTGTGTATGTGTATGTGTGTGTGTGTGAGTGTGTGTGTGTGTGTGTGTGTGTGTGTTTGTGTGCGTGTGTGTGTGTGTAAGATAGA
>NW_004797651.1:280659-281291 GCF_000002075.1 Aplysia californica | reverse complement strand
CAGAGAAAGAGATAGAGAGGGAAAGAGAAAAAGAGAAAAGAAGAGAAACAAAGAGAGAGAGAGAGAGAGAGAGAGCGAGAGAGAGAGAGAGAGAGAGAAAGGGAGGGGAGGGAGAGACAGACAGACAAACAGACCGACAGACAGACAGACAGACAGACAGTGAGAGGGATGGGGTGGGTAACAAGAATAGAAAATCATTCAGACGTTTTTGCAGACAGAAATTATACAGGCAAACAAGCAGGCAGACAAACACAATGAAATAAGCAGAAATCCGAATTTTCAAGAGTAAAAGAGGAACAAATTACAATCTTTACAAATCTTTATATTATTCGAGTCTGAGCTGAAGTTGAGATCAATAAAGGATCGTTTGGAAATGATAATCAATGTTTATACCAAATATTTGCTCCGATAGAATACCCGGTATTCGAGTACCTGCTCGCTCTCGGATACATGCGATGTCAAGGGAAGGGTGATGGGGAGAGCGGTAGGGATTATTGATTTTTTTCTCTCACACAGGGCGCAAGATACTGGGTAACTGGTGTTGAGAGGGAGAGGGAGGCATGGAGGGGGGAGGGGAGGAGGAGGTGAGTGGTAAGGAAAGATAATGGATGAAGCAGGAAAGGAGAGAGAGA
>NW_004797651.1:276863-278619 GCF_000002075.1 Aplysia californica | reverse complement strand
GGGGGGTGTGCCGGGGTAATTACACTGACATAAAACCTTAACAAAAAAATATTCTGTCATATAATCTGAAATGTCAACGCGACTTCTACCCAAGGGAAATAATCGAAACATTCCTTGCTCATTGTCTCCCGCTCACCCCTGAAATACAAAAATAAGATGCATTCTCTCCCTTCATTGTTCGATGCTGCAGATAACAAAACAAAAAAGCTTTCAAGAATCGGGATGAACATGTCAATCAATATTTCCTGCTAAAGACAAAGGGCTCAACATTTTTTTGTGAGCTTATTAAAATAATGCGCCACAGAGAGACAAGTGGATTTTATGTTGCCACCTACAATGAAAGTCTGTTTTAAACGATTTCAGGGGTTGTATTTCATCAATACCGTTATTGCACGTGGATGTGGTGCGTCGACGCGACACAGAATTAAAACATGTACCAAATTTCTTAAAGTAATGTTTTTAAAAAAATATTTTTAAAGGACAGACACACAGACAGATACAACACAAAGGGTTAGTAATGACGTAGGGGCAACTAGCGGCGCTCACTGTTACGGGGTGCCCATTGGCAGGATCGAATCGAAATCGGGTCGGTTCGGATCGGATAATGACAGTTCTACCCAGTGCCCATTGGGGGATCGGTTCTCTTATACGGGGTGCTCATTGCGGATGGGATCGGGTCAGGTCGGGTCAGGTCGGGGGCGATCGCCCCACTTGTCGCCTGAAAACAAACGCGTTTATCTTTGAGGCGACAAGTCGGGCACGATCGGCTTGTTCCACGATAGCCGCTTCGCGCTCTAAATCTGGCTAGCAAACCGCCCCGATCAGACCTGATCCCCCAATGGGCACCCCGTATAACAAAAACCAATCGCCTGAATCAAGGCCTTGAAAGCCAACGTGTTTGGTTTTTAAAGGTCACCTTCGGCATCGTTCGGTTTGTGCAACGATGGTCGTTTTTCGCCCTCAATCTGGCTAAACCCGCCTACCAAATCAAACCGAAGGCAGACACTATTCGAAGACGTCTCCGGCGAGCACCCAGGAACTATTCGGAGACGCACTCCCACACACAGATGCACCGCTTTCGTGGGGTGTTCAAACTTCGTTTTATTTGCTGCAGATCACACATATAGCCACTAAAACATTCGCAAATCAATTATTTTCAAGAAAATTTTAAACTTAACTGCAAGAAATCCAATTATGGGTTAATCCTGTAACTCCCCCAGATTTTTGTTACTTAGTCTAGAGGCACAAAGCATTTTGATTGGTCTATTTCCGTCCGGTGGAGCCGTCTCCGAATACATACTGCGCAAACCGAACCGACTGTGCCAGTGGGCACTGGGTAGGGCATACTTCGAATAGACCTTTCCTGGTTGTGTAAGAGTTGACCCAGATGTTAATTAAAGAAAAGAAAAGATGGATCTTATGGTTTAAAATCTAGTATGTCGCCGTCGAGTTCAGTCGATTTGAGTCAAAATGGTAGCTTTCCATGAAGGAATATCTGGCTCGCCCTGAATCAAATGAAATCGATTGGCATGTGTGCAGGTGGGCCTAATTCTACTATAGTCTCAATAGTAAAGATAGGATCTCGATTTGAGACTCAGACTCCATTTTAAACTATCTATCTATCTATCTATCTATATATCTATCTATCTATCTATCGATCTATCTATCTATCTATCTATCTATCTATCTATCTATCTATCTATCTATCGATCTATCTATCTATCTATCTATCTATCTATCTATCTATCTATCTATC
>NW_004797651.1:271055-274672 GCF_000002075.1 Aplysia californica | reverse complement strand
ATCCTCCTCCTCCTCCTCCTCCTCCTCCTCATCATCATCATCATCATCATCATCATCATCATCATCATCATTGTGTTCTCATGTATTTGTTTCCACTTTAGAATATAATCATCCTATTTGTTAATAAGTATGTATTCTCTTTTCCCCAGACAGAACAATGTCTCTTCGTAACGTCTTGGATCAACGTGGGCTGAAAAGATTCAGTTTCCTCCGCTTTGGCTGGATTTTCTTCTTGTCATTAAACCACCAAGTGTTCTCACAGTAAGATGACGTTTTCCTAATTACCATAGCTCCTTAATAAATTGTTTTAGATTCTATTAATTAAGACTGGGGATTAGCGCTTCGAACCCAGAATTGTGAATGTTTAAAAAGTGGCGCGGTGACACTGGTTATGTCCACTTTTAGTCTCTTTACATCTTAATCGTATAGTTTTGAAATAAAACACCTTCCGTTTTGTATAATATTTCGTTTTCTATAGTCGCAAACTTCACCTCAAGGATGTTCATGAACAAGCAAGACTAAGCAAGTGTTAAAATTGAAATTATTACAGTTTTTCCATACAAGCGTAAAAGCAGCATCGCATGTTCATGGATTGTTCTACACACAACTGCCAACCCTTAAACTGATGCAACGGGAAAAGGGCGCTTTGTTAGCTCAGGTGATATGATGCTGGACTACGGAGCGGATGAATCAGGTTTGAATCCCATACTAGGAGTTCTAATGGAGTTTTCAAGGCACTCAACCCATTTAGCTCTGTTTTTATTGGAGACTGACGTTGAATTCGGAGGTCCCGCCTCTTGAATAACGGACTAGTGTTATTAGGGGTGTTAAATCCCTAATTACTTTTCGAGCAACAGTATGGCTATTATAAATCCCTAATTTTAATCAATGATTTGCACATTGTATTAAACACTACTCAAAAGGAAGTTTCTATTCTGAGCTGTCCTTAAATTATCACGACCAGAATTGATCTCTCTTATAGGCCACAGCAGAAGCCATGAATCATCTTGATTATTAGCTTTCTGTATAGATGCATTGGTCATCGTTAGACTTAGACGAACAAATCCTGAACTTTTACCAATAAGTTATATATCCCTGCATGAAATACCTTACCTTACCTTACCTTACCGTACCTTACTCACCTTACCTTATCTTACATTACCTTCTTTATCTTATCTTATCTTATCTCTTTTCATCTTGTCTTTAAATCTTATTTTATCCACCCCACCTCACAGAAATGGCACGGAGTTTGTGGCATTGGAACAACCTTCAGGCACCATGTTCGGGTACTACAGCACTTCGGTAACAACAAGGTCGCTCTTCGACTGCGCCATTTCCTGCAAGCTGGACACATCTTGCAGCTCCATTTTCTACAACGACAGTCAATGTGTGATAGTGAGATACGTCAGAGACAATCAGACGGTCCTTCCTCCGATCGTCAACCCATCCGCCTTCAACGGTTTCGCTCACTTCGAGAAGTCAGGCTTTTCTGATTCGACGACTTCTCTCTTTTGTTCTTACACCTGGGTTGATGTGGTTCAGAAATGCATTCAAGTCGTCGATGGGACGATGACAGACTGGGAGAGTGCCCGACTTACCTGCCAAGAAAACTCTGGAGATCTCTTGTGCTTGTCTCATGGGCAGTTCGAGGATTTCCGTCAGTACTTGGAGACGGAATATGGTCTTCCTGCGACGCTGCATATTGGTCTTCAGTAAGTACGACTGGCATTGTTGGTGCTTCTTGTATATTATAATATTATGTATCACGACGCACTGTTGGCGCGTGTAGTATAATATGCGAGTCAGCATGGTGAAATCAGGCGATTGTCATAATAATCAAAGTGAAGAAACTGGCATTTTTCTGCAGGTTTTTAAATTTTTATCGAATTTTAGTTTTTTGGCCTAAACACCTTTCTTGCCCATAAAAGAACAAATTTCTATGTGGATTTTACTGAAAAACAAACGTTGATTTAAGGCACAAAATATGTAAATTTTCAGTTTCCACTGACTCTCAAGCTAAGGAAATAACTAATCTTTGTCGGACATTTTCTAACTAATTTTACCCCTGAAACGAGGTGACCCCCATCTCCTTCATTTGCAAATACCTCAACTCGTGTTAAAGATAAATGGCTATGTTTTCCTCCAAAGCAAGATAAATGCATAAGCTTTCATAAGATGATACCAATAGCTCTATATGCCCAAAAAAGGACGAGAGCCTGATTCCACCACGTTGTGACACATATTATATCGCAACCTCAGCGCTTTCTTATCCTATCTCCATTTTTTAAAACATTGACATTATGACTTCTTCTTAAGCTCACTCTTTGTTATGAAATGTTTTCACTGTTATTAAAAATGGAGATAGGACAAGAAAGCACTGAGGTCGCGATGTGTCACAAAGCAAAGAAATCAGGCACTCGTTAATAAATTTTGGACATGTCATGTGAAGGTATTTTATTCATCTTAAAGCTCGGCGGAGCAGTTAGTGTGCTCGTCTCCGGAGCAGAAAGTCCTGGGTCGAGCCTCGGTTCGGACACGGATTTTTTTCGCCCCCTCCTGCTCACCCAGCAGTAATGGGTACCTGACTTCGAGTTAGGGAAGTAAAGGCAGCGTGGAAAGGAACTGGCCACCCTACCACAATATTATGCCGAAGGCCCAGGAAGTTGTCTTACTAACAAGGCAATCCCCAGTGTCCGGATCGGATGCGGGAACAACTTTACTTTACTTTACTACCAAACCGAACCGAACCAAACCAAACTGACCGATCCTGCGAATGGGCACCGCGTATAATCCTGAGACTAGAAAGACGTTTTCAACAAAATATATTCCTCTGTCTTTCATTTCAGGTACATGAGTTCTTTCCAGGAGTGGCAGTGGGTGTGTACCAACACTGCCTTGTCCGACACAATAACCTCTGGCGGTCAACCTCTGACAGCAGGAAACAATGACCAATACGCTTTCCTCAACAGCTTTGACAACTACTTTGCTCTTTCACAGTACACTTCTGAGAATCTTCAATTTGGGTATATTTGCCAGTACTAATTCATATTGATATACAGAAAAGTGGGAAGACATGGAATAACATCAAGAGGCTAGCCCAGGATAGAGAAAAGTGGAAGGTGTTTGCCCGTGGCCTATACCCTGGTCAGAGTGAGAAAGGCAATGATGATGATGAATTCATATTGAGACAGATGCTGTTATTAAGTCTGTTTATTCTGTTGTGGAAAAAAGTCTAGCACACACAAAGCGAACACTAACATAGCAAACCCGCAGCGAAATACGCATGTAGCGAAACACCTCGCACAAAGCGAAACACCACGCATATAGTGAAACACACCTGGAAACAGGTACATAGTGAACAGATTTCTAGTTCCTGAGTTTTTACCCACAGGATTGAATATTCTTGTATTTAGAACAGTTGTGGAGTGTAGTAGCTAAAGTCCTAAATAAAGAAACATTCAGGCGCCCTGCTTATTTCGCGATGCGTATTTGTTTGTTTGTTCGTTTATTATTAGTAGTAGAAGTACAAATATTGCCATTATTATATTATTGTTGATGCTGTTATTGTTGTTGTTGTTGTTGTTGTTGTTGTTGTTGTTGTTGTTGTTGTTGTTGTT
>NW_004797651.1:267808-270508 GCF_000002075.1 Aplysia californica | reverse complement strand
GAGAGAGAGAGAGAGAGACAGACAGACAGGCAGACAGACAGACAGACAGACAGACAGACAGACAACAAAAAACAAATGGGCTTTCTGGATTTAGTACATTATAACAGCTTGCCGGCGATGCCATATGTGTCATGACGTGGTGGAATCGGGTACTTTTTTCAATTTTTGGGTATAGATCTATGCGGTTACTGGCATCATCTTTAAGCCTGTTTATTTACCTTCTTTTTTTGGTTAATTGGTAACTTCCACAGCCTGAAAATTTGCATTTTTTAAAGCCTTTAAATAAATGTTTTTCACAAATATGTGTTCTTAAATGAACATGATAAAAGGTGTTGAGCCAAAAAAGGAAAATTAGAAAAAAAAAGTTGCTTATCGCCAAAAAATGCTGATTTCTTTGATTTCATTATTTTGACGAGCGCCTGATTTCACAACGACGTCTCACATAACAATATGTTCTCCGACAAGTAGATAAAAACGGTACCCGAGAAAGGGAAATTTCTATTACGTCATAATGAGTTGAGGTCATTCCACTGGGCGGCGCTTTGTTGTGGAGAGGGTCACGCCCAGTGGGTCTTTGTAGATGAAGGGTTCGCTCCAACTCCAGTGGGTACACTATTTTGTTGAGCACAGCAAAGGTTTGAGACAGCAGGTGTCACTTTTCTCACGTTTACCTGTTAGAAAGTGGAAAGTGCGCCTACTATGTTAGTCATGGGCAGTGTCATTGTATAGTGGTTGTTGCTACTGTTATTTCTTTTTGTGACGCTCTTTGTTTTTCCTTTTGCTATTATTGTCGATTTTTTGTCGTGGTGTTTTTTGTTGCTGTTATTATTGTTTTTCTCGTGTTTTTATTTGTTGCTGTTATAGTTGTCTTTTATGTTTTTTGTGCTGTTATTGTTTTTTTACAGTGGTTTTTGTTGTTGTTATTGTTGCTGTTAATTTGGTGGTTGCTTTTGTTGTTTCTGCAGTGGGTGTTGTAGTTGTTGTTGCTGTTCTTTGTGGTTGTTGCGGTTGCTGTTGTTGTAGTTGTTGTTGTTGCTGTTGTTTGTGGTTGCTGTTTGTTGTTTCTTCTATGGCTGATGTAGTTATTGTTGCTGTTGCTTTCGTTGATGTTGTTGCTGTTGTTGTTACTGTTGTTGTTGTTGTTGTTGTTGTTGTTGTTGTTGTTGTTGTTGTTGCTGCTGCTGTTGTTGCTGTGTTTTGGTCGCTGCAGTTGCTGTTGTTGTTATTTCTTGGTTGTTGCTGTAGCTGTTGTTGTGATTTGTGTTGATGTCGTTACTCACTATAGAGACAAAATGTGTCATTTTAAAGGCAGAACAATTTACAGCTGCTGCTGTTGCTTCTGCCGTTGCTGCTGCTGCTACTTCTGTTGCAGCTGTTGTTTGCATTGTCGTTGTCATTGTCATTGTTATTGTCGTCAGTGCCATCGTGAGGAGTCGTTATTGTTGTTGCTGCTGTTGTTTTTGTTGTTATTATTGTTGTTATTATTGTTGTTTTTACAACTGTTGTCTTCTTGATGGTGGGGCTGGTAACAAAAATAATGACAGAAAATGGGTTATCCTGTAAATAAAAACATCTTTCAAAAAGTAGCATACATGTACTAGGAAAGCCTTGCTACATTTCATTCAAATCTAAGCAAAAGCTGCCACCGTAACTTCTAGTTAAGGAGTCGACTGATTAAAACATCAACTCCCAGTTCCGCCTTGATCCAAAACCCAAACTCCACGTCCACCTTGACTGTTTTCATACACAACCACCCATTCTTAACAGAATTGAAAATAATATAACTGTTTTTATTCACCCCGTAGGTACAGTTTGGCTCATTAAGAGCCAAGTTTATGACCCTGCCCAGCGGAGCCACCCTGAGCTAAGAGGTACACAACAGACCAGGATACTCGAGAAACATTTTCCTTACATGGGAATCGAACTCTGGTCGTCTGCGTGCGACAGCGAGGCGTCTAAGCACCACACCACTGATGCCATTCATCAGTGCATCTTTGCACGTCTAAAAAAAATAATTGATTTAAAAAATCACACTTTTAATGAAGTGTCAATGACGCTGATCGCGTTTGGGTGTGAGATGGGGATGACTCGTTCCAGCATAGAATAGCATTATGATATTATCCTAGACAAAAAAGCGCTAAAAACACACTCTGAAAATATATCTGAAGCACTTCAACGAAAATCTAATGAAAAAGGATAGCCTAGCTCCTGACAGACTCTTTTGGAGAGCAGCAGTCACAGTGGGCGGCAAGTCGTAGGGGGCTTCACGAAGAAGAATTCAGTGCTGAAACCAAGAGAAAAG
Organism: Aplysia californica; assembly: GCF_000002075.1. Lineage (NCBI taxonomy): Eukaryota > Metazoa > Mollusca > Gastropoda > Aplysiida > Aplysiidae > Aplysia > Aplysia californica. Next base: position 268,206 of record NW_004797651.1, on the reverse strand, counting down.
CCAGCAAGCTGCGCATATCTACGATTAAGGGAAGTAGTTGTACCATTACGACATTGTTAGAAAAATAATTCCAGTTATTTCCCCTCTAATGTCACACGCTCGTCATTTAATGTTAAATTAAATTATTAATTTGATTAATATCCATGGTCCTTTCAAGTAGTCCGCACCGCGACGTTACTTAGATTTTTAAAAGGACGGCTATGTACGTCTGTGGTGTAACGGTTAGACGCTTTGCTGTCGCACGCAGGAGACACGAGATTTATTCTAGAGTGGGGAGAAATTTCAAATCGAGTATACTGATCTTTTTTGCTGGGACGTTGTATCCCTCTTAGTCCGGGTGGGCTTCGAGAGGCAGGGTCATAAACCCGTCTCATTAGAGAGCTAAACGGTATCAATTT
>NW_004797651.1:266215-267603 GCF_000002075.1 Aplysia californica | reverse complement strand
AGTTATATTTTTAATTCTTTTACAAATGTGTAGTTATATTTTTTTAAACCCAAACAGGTAAGGTGAACGCGGTGCTTGGGTTTGCGATTAAGGCGGTATCGTCTCAGCTTGAAGCAAAGCTTTAATGTTTTGTTCAACCACGGGTAGTCATGTATAGGGATCTGATGAAGTGGGAGCTGATGTTTTAATCAGTCGGCCCTTTAATTAGCTTAGTCACCGGAGCCGTACAGCAATGCTATTAAAAGCACACTATGCACGCGGTTTTATGCATGAAGAAATCTTAAACGGGCAGGACACATCTCGGTTACAAAACGTATATTTTTAGAAGAGGTGTGCTTCAATTAACTCTTTCCTTGCAAGTAGGCCTACTCTCAGTTTGAACCTCATATTGGTCACTCTTATTGTTTTGTTATTAAAGATGTTGTCAAGACCTCCTCCCTCCCCCTACCCCTTCCCAAACCATACACACCTAAAAAAACGAACAACCAAGCAAATAAACAAACAAACACACACACAAAAGCAAACAAATAAACAAACAAATGAACAGATTAGCCAACATGTCTTGTTCTTTCAGGGAACGGACATTAACTTGTAAGTCCCCGCTCTTCAATAACCTCACAATATTTATAGGGGCGTTAAATCCCCCGTGCCATTGTGACACCAAAATGATCTCTCTTTAATCCCTGAGCCATGGGACATTAATAAGGGGGGAAAAGCGTAAAGGTGTTTAAATGAAGCTAACTGTACCATGTAAAGCAATGTAATCGCACGTCGTTTGGTAGAATAAAGAAAAGGGTACCACTAACACGACATTCAAGCATATTTAGTTGTATAGTAATATAGAATTTTTATGATTCTCCTTTCAACTATCTCCAATCTCATTCCCATCGAAAACGGACATTAAAAACCCCCCACGGAAACCAGCTTCTTGTGGTGACTGTTTAGTGTTGAAAGAGGCGACAAAGCCTTACCTTACAGACAGACAGACCTTACCATATCACGTGCCAAACGAATTGTGAATGATTAATGTCGACACGCGTTAAAGTGCGGAAAGAAATAATCGCCTGACAGATTAAATTTAGATAGATCTACATAAAAATTTGAATGTAATCTAACAATGCTGGCGACAGCGATTTCTCAAGATCGTGATATGTACTGTAGGTGTGTCAATCAGACCGTGTCGTCTATGAGATATTTTCACATTATGTGGACACCCAAAAAATCGCATAAAAGCAAAGAGCACTACCCCCTTGCTTAAAGTTAAAAAGAGACATGGACATTATGCACACGCACGCACACGTGCGAACACACATGCAAGCACATACACAAGCAAATACATTCACACAAACACACACAAAGGCACGCACACACACACACACACACACACA
>NW_004797651.1:263460-265554 GCF_000002075.1 Aplysia californica | reverse complement strand
AGAGAGAGAGAGAGAGAGAGAGAGAGAGAGGGAGAATAAATAACCAAGACTACAATACGCCAAGTCACAGGGTGTATTCAAGACGAGCCTCTAAGTAACTTTCTTGTTTCTCCTACAGTGCCGTGTGTTGGCACGCCGTGAACACTAATTAGACTGACCATTGGGCAGTCCAGATGACAGATGAGAGTATACGAAATGACCATCGCGATCATAGCAGAGAGACATACGCAGAGGAGAATAAAAGGAAGAGAGAGAGAGAGAGAGAAAGAGGGAGTGGGTAGAGAGAGGGAGAGAGAGGGAAAGAGAGATAGACAGATAGAGAGAGAGAGAGAGAGAGAGAAAGAGAGAGAGAGAGAGAGAGAGAGAAAACGAAAGAAAGAGGAATGACAGAGAAAGAAAGAGACTAAGAGAGAAAAATTATTATCGTCAAACCCTCTATTGTTTGAACACCGTACCGACATCCACAACACAGTAGGCTACAAATAAACGGTACCAGATTCTGCCCAAACCAGATCGAAGAGAGGTCGATAGCCTAGTGGTTAGGCTACCGGACTCGTAATCGTGAGATTGCGGGTTCGGGGGTTCGAGCCTCAGCTCGGTCCGACGTTGTGTCCTTGGGAAAGGCAGTTTACACGAACTTCCCACTTGGCTCGGTCCAATCGGAGACGGACGTTAAATTGGGAGGTACCGCCTCTTAAATAACCTAATAGTGTTGATAGGGGCGTTAAACTCATACCATTTCACCATTTCACCAGATCGAAGAGAAACTCGCTTTATACAAGACGGAATAAAATCGTCAATACAAAAATAGCGCGCAATAACCGTGACAAAATAACAACATAAAAACGTAATAATAGTACATCATGCGAGACGTTGTATTGTAGGCCAGAGACAAAAAGTCACGCCCTTCGTCTTTTGGTGTAGGCGTCAACTAGGGCTGGGTAATGAGTCACTTTAGAAAAATACGGATAATATGCTAGTGCACCTTTTCGGAAAATAATATGTTATGAACCGATTCGGCAAATGGGTTAAAACAAGTTCGACAAACGTATTAGAATCATCTTAACAAATGGCTGCACCCACTTCGGCAAACGGGTTAGGAAAGAGAGATAAAGAGTCTGAATTCGGATAATTTCTTATTGAGGATTATCCGATCATCCGGATATTTATCCGGATTTTGCATACCTCTAGCGTCAACCGAGATCAAAACCTCGGGGATTTTCCTTCCCCAGAAAAAAAGCGAAAAAGGGAACTAAATCACAATCCTGAGTCAAGATCTGAATGCGTTATGTTAACTCTTTCAGTCCCGCACACCGGTACACTACTACTTACTGTCCTTCAGTAAACCATACGGGTGTGATCTGATAAACCTTAGTTCAAAAAGAGTTAATGGTATGTTGGGGTTGAGCCTACTTTCCGGATGTACGTTTCCCCCCCAAATGCCGTCTGGTTGAAGTGACTCACCGCCCCCCACCACCCCCCTCCCACAACCCACAACCCTTACAGACAGCCCTTTTCAGATAAAGAATTTGTCACAATCACTCTACTACTAGCCTGCGGTGGGAACAGAGGACGGAGTTTCCCATCGCGTTATGGGCCGTAGTAACAGCGACCTGTTTAACACTCATAGACTTATGTTATAATATCCTAGACTGCGCACTCTGACGTAATTCCTGTGCACCACCAAGCCCTTCATTTTATTCTTGTTTGAAGGAAGGGCAAGGAAGGAAATATTGCACCTACACTCGTCAATAGGGAAACTTCATTTGTTTCCCCCATTGGGTAGGTGCACCAGTGCAGCAAAGTTATTACAGAGAGGAAAAAAAAAAACTCGGCCATGACACTGTCCGATCTAGGATATTATAATTCAAGTCTATGGTTTTAGATGACATGGTAAACCGGTGCGCTTTACATTGGATTATGACACATTATTATTTTCTCACGCAAAGCGGTATACAAGGGCAATAGAAGGATTTCGTGAATGGAGATGTATTTTTATAACCCTCAGACGGTGTGAAATAAGTATGTCCATCTTTATGGACTATAATAAACATATCTTCCACCTCACCTACGCACCCCAACCCCCTGCACTCC
>NW_004797651.1:260408-261423 GCF_000002075.1 Aplysia californica | reverse complement strand
TGTGGTGTGGTGTGGTGTGGTGTGGTGTGGTGTGGAGTGTGTGTGGTGTGGTGTGGTATGGTATGATATGGTATGGTGTGGTATAGTATAGTATGGTGTGTTGTGGTGTGGTGTGGTATCGTGTGGTATGGTATGGTGAGGTATGGTATGGAATGGTATGGTATGGATTTACTATTTGAGTTAAGGTCTTGGTTTTAGCATCAGTGGACCAGAAATGTTAAGAAAAAAATTAGGTTTCTAGCTACAGGAATCATTTGAAAAGATACGTTTTTAGAAAAGTTATTACGGCTTATATGCAACATGTTTGAATTTTCTTTTCACCGAATCTTCTTGGTTAATTTTCTTAAACCTTATAATTGTTTTTAAAATGTATATTCAACATTAAACGAAACCAAGCAAAGGCCGCTTTATTCAAAGCTAATGTACCGGCACTCGATTCCCATTTGTGCCTTATATGAAAGCCGAATATATCGGAAATTAATCATAAACAAAGAGGTAACGACATTCTTTACAAATGAAGTGAGCTGATCCAGTGTTTTCCTCCTGTATAACAGCGTCAAGTTAACGGAGCATACCTTAATGTAAACTTTTGCAGCAACCAACGTTCTGATAAAATAATTTGTCAGTAATTTGTAATTTGAATGAAGTTCTCCCACACTGCTGCTTTTTTTTTCATGAGGGACTGCTGGTTATTTCGAGAATGTTTAAACAATAGGTGAGGCAGTCACGATAAATTTATTATTTATAATCAATCACAAGAATACAGAAACCAGCGATCCGTCTTAATCATTTGAATATTGTAAATATATTTGTAATGATATTTTAAAATGTTTATCTGTCATTTAGGTGCCCTCAATCACAACCAATACTGGGGAATCGTACTCTTTGTCATGTCGCCGACGTGACCAAATTGTCAGTAGAACTGATTAACATTTGATACTTTAACTAATCAACAAGCCTTGTCTGTCTGTCTGTCTGTCTGTCTGTCTGTCTGTCTGTCTGTCTGTCTGTCTGT
>NW_004797651.1:256496-259196 GCF_000002075.1 Aplysia californica | reverse complement strand
TCTCTCTCTCTCTCTCTCTCTCTCTCTCTCCCTCCCCCACTCTTTCTCAGTGCTTGGTCTAGAGATACAGGTTACACGCCACTAAATGTGAGGCAGCGTGGTGGAATCAGGCTCTCGTCAATTTTTGGGCATGTAGAGTTATTGGTATCATCTTCAAGCTTGTTCTGTTGTCTTTATTTGGATGAAAAAAATATCCATTTATCTTGAATAGAAGTCGAGATATTTGCGAATGGAGAAGGTGGGGGTCACCTGTTTTCAGAGGTAAGATTAGTGAGAAAATGGCAGCCAAAGATGAGTTTTTTCCTTAGCTTGAGAGTCCGTGGAAACGGAAAATTTACATTTGTTGTGCCTTTTATCAACGTTTTTCAGTAAGATCCACACAGAAATGTGTTTTTAAACTGGTATGGAAGGCGTTGTGTCAAAAAAACCCAAACAAAATAAGATGAAAATTCACAAACCTGCGGAAAAATACCAGTTTCTTCACTTTGATTATTTTGACTAGCGCCTGATTTCACCTCGCTGACTCACAAATATTCTACACGTACTACAAATTACCCCGTAAGCCCTGGGCGTACGTTTTGAATGTTCCCAGGCGCTGTGTTTGTCAACCTATAGACGATATGACCCACGAGTGGGCGGTTTGATTATTTTGATGGGTCGTGTCGTGGGAATCACCCGGGTAGAGACAGATATTATTCTGTAAGTTTAATGCCCCTCTTGGGAATACATGAAGGTGGGCGGTACAAAAATGGTTGCCTCTCAAAGGTTGCGAAAGTGGGAGGTCTATTTGAAAATGTTGACAAACACGGTTCAGGCGGGACAAAGATCGTATATAACAAGATAGTTCACTCAGTCAAAAAAGTGTCCGCGGAAGTCCGCGCATTGGTTCAGACGGCGCTGCAGTCTTTGTTTTGAAGCTCTCTTTCGTTTCCCCAGAAGAAGAATAAAAGAAGCCCAGTTTTTTAGTTTCGGTTTTATAGTTTTTCACACAAGTTAAGTAGGGTAACCCTGTTCGCAAAGTCGGCTCTTTTTCGAAGATGGCGCCACGGGATTTTGAGGACACTTTTTTAATTGGCTCAAAGGGAGGAGTGAACTATCTTGTTATGTGCGATCTTTGAGCGGGAACATGGGATGCCATACTGCAGGTGTGACCTCAGATCCTTGGCCCATGTCCGCTGGAATAAAAGGGTTTAAGGACCCCATGACTGAGACAAAGACCATCTTTGCAGTGAAGGACACAGTCGAAATTAGGTTGGGGGAGGGGGGGGGGTCTTTTCCTTTCTTTTCTTTTCTTTTCATTTTCTTTTCTTTTTTTATTTATTTGAAAAAATGTGGAAAGAGGAAAGGTGCTGGGAGTTGGGGATTGAAGGAGTGAATTTACCTCCAAAATGTCAGTGTGGTAATTTAAAAGAAATCAACCAGATTAAGCTAAGTAAAGTCACTCAAATTGGATATTTAGTTTTGTGCGCTCGTCCCAAACAGAATAAACACAAGTCTAACCAGAACCTGGTCCCAAGAAATGATGTGTTCAAGAACTTGGTCAGCAATTTACGTGTCTCTACCGGATTGTAATAAATTTTTGAAAAAAGTTTTACCGATTCGTAACGCACCCATTTCAATCAGTTAAGTTGCGTGTTTCCTGCTGACTGTCTGGAACAATGAGACATCGCAAGATACACGCACGCTCCGGGCAACATGCCCTTCTTGAGAGTGTGGCCTTTGAGACACAAGTAACTGTTTTATCTAAACACACTCTAAGCAATGCACTGGCCTACAAAGGTTGGCTCTTTTGTCTTCAATGTCAAGGACGGGACTTGTGTTCCGTCGTGGAGAAAGATGTTTTAGAGAGTACGTCCTTCTTTTTTTTTTCATTTGAGATAGATTTCCTATTTTCGGATTCTACCTGACAGTCTTTCTTCTCTTCTGAAACGATCAGAGTTAAAGTTATAAAAGGTTATTGTGTTTATTATCAGTTGTTTATCCACATAATATAGACACAATATATTTTCTAAGAAGCTGAGTTAAATGAGGCGTAAAGTGTCTTTAAAACACAAAATAATATTGTTAACCTCCTGTGTGCCCAAGATGCGACCAGTAAGACAGACGGGGAAATTCGCTAACGAATGAAAAGACTGCTGTAACAGGGATTCGAACTCACGTCTTTTGCATGCGACGGCGAGAAGCCTGACCATAACACCACGGACGCTGATGATCATTGACATGTGCCGACACACTCCATACATCACATTAAAACTCCCCTGAGAAAAGAACACCGTTGTTAATGAGGTGCCGGTGTTGAAGGACATGACAGCACGTATGTCCAATCCTTCCACTTCCACAACATCGCGGAGTGAAAACCTGCCAACAGTCATCAGTTTTCCTTTTTATTTTTTAGAATTTGTAATTGACTGTATGGGCTTTTATTTTAAAATAACTTTGACTGAATAATAATACACGTGTACAGATGTTGCTTGAAATCTTACATTAAAATAGATAATTTTCATGTCGGTCAGAACACAACGTTTTATGTTACTGTTGTACATTGTATTTTATTGTCAAACGCTCAGAGCCTGTACACTTCAATCGGGGTTGGGCGCTATATAAATGTCATTTATTAATATTATTTACTTGATAGACTACATGTGTATCGCACAAAGTTCCCATCAACAGCAAGCTATGTGCACTTTACAATATATATAT
>NW_004797651.1:254897-256390 GCF_000002075.1 Aplysia californica | reverse complement strand
ATGTGTGTGTGTGTGTGTGTCACGACGTGGTGGAATCAGGCGCTCGCCAATTTTTGGGCATGTGGAATTATTGATATCATCATAAATCTTGTTCAGTTATCTTGCTATCGGTGAAAAAATGCCCATCTATCTTGAATAGAATTCGAGATATTTTGACTGGAGAAGGTGAGATAGCCTGGTTTCAAAGGAAAACTTAGCGAGAAAATGGGCTCCAAAGTGTGGTTTCCATTGTTTGTTAGACCCTGGAAACCGAAAGCTTACCTTTTTTATGCTTTCAATCAACGTTTCTGAGTAAAAACACTTCCAGAAATGAGTTTGTAATTGGACAACAGTAGCATTAAGCCAAAAACAGAACTTCGATAAAAATTGCCAAACTGGCAGAAAAAAGCCAGTTTTTTCACTTTGATTATTTTGACGAGAGCCTGATTCCACCATGCTGCCTCACAAATAATATTAGTTCATCAAGCTGCACATGGGTACTTTGCTATCGGTAGGGATGAAACAGCAACGGTAAACGCCTAACAGGCGGTTATACCGTCATGTCTTTCCAGTGATCGAAATGATCATTTCGATTGGCTAGGCGAACCAAGAAAGTTGTTATGAAGTTTTGTGAGCCTTCAGTCGCATTCGTTACTATAAACAGATACTTTATACTGATTTTTATTTTGTTTAAACGTTCCATTCTGTTTTTAAGGATCTTCAAATAGGGTTTTAACGAGACACGCCGTAGATTGTCATAACCGTGCTCTCGTTCTGCTGTCCTATAACTGACCTAGATTTCTTCACAGAAAAGCTTATATAATCTATAGTTGTAATGTATAAAACTTAATAAACAACCCTGCAAACTTCCCTAGATAGAAATTATCAATTAATCTTGGGAACTCTTAGATTTGCATCATGCATTCCTTTCATAACCTAGTGACCCGTATCGACTTTTACTTTCTCTCCTCGTGGCGGTTTGAACGTAATCCAGAAGCCTTTGACAACTTGCCACACCTGACCTGTGGATCTACATTGCGAGCGAGCGAGCGAATAGCCGAATACACGTCGTAGAGAGGTTCTGACACATAGACGTCTTTTCATTTTTCTATTTACGTTTATCTTTTTTTCACTCTCAGCGAACTGCGTTGTATGCAACTCCAATTGTATACGAGAAGGTTTCTGTAAATAGACGCTTATTTAATTAATAGTGTGGGACAGGATCGTTTTGTTTGCTACACGTCTTTAGCTTTTTGGAGATGTTTTTTTTAAATTACTCGGGTAAGGCCATGTGCATGGCTGTGTTATTGGTGTAGAATTAGGTTGTGGAGTGTGTGTATGTGTGTGCTTCTGTGTAGGTTGTGGGTCTTAAGTTTGTGTGCGTGTGTATGTGTGTATATGTGTGTATATGTGAATGTGTTTGTATGTGTGTGTGTGTGTTTGTGAATGTGTATGTGTATTTGTATGTGTGTATAGAATGTGTGCATGCATGTGTGTGTGTGTGTGTTATATGT
>NW_004797651.1:251171-253000 GCF_000002075.1 Aplysia californica | reverse complement strand
CCCCTCCACACACACACACAAAAGGGAAAAAAACCCAACAATCAACAAACAAACAAAAAAGACAAAATAAGACAAAAAAAACCCACCGCCTGAACGTCACTGTAAGCCTTGAGTATTCTATACGAGTGATACAAATTAAATATATATGAAATGTTACAATTGAATATCTTTTCCACTAGGGAGGGTAGATCAATTGTACTGGCGTCTGTTATATAGCGGTATGGCGCTTTGCTGTCCCACACACAAAACAACAAAAACCTGAATTTGATTCTTGGGAGGGAAGAATGTTTATCAATTTTTCTACACTAACGCTGTAGCCCTCTCCGTGAGCCCGTGTTGGCTGCAGGGTCGAAGTCCACCTTCTTAATAATCAAACTTGTGTCTTTGGGGCGTTAAACTTCTACATTGAAAAAAAAAGCCACCAGCAAAAAGCAACTAACGATTAGTTGCAAATGATGGCACGTCTCATCAAAAATATCAAAATTCCAATTTTGCTTCAAGAATGATTGATCTATTTAAACGAAAACGCCGAACGAATCAGAGGAGATAATTGGAAGGTGCCGTTGGTAGGCTTTACTTTTTATCTTTCCGCCTATTGTTTCTGTCTGTCGTTTAGCTTTTTGTAGGCTCCATACTATGGCTATTATCACGTTGAGCTGCTTTTCATTTCTCATTGTCTCATACTGTAAATGCCCCCCCCCCCCAAGAAAAAAAAACAAAAAAAGCAACAACAACAAAAACCAGGCTGTGTTACTGGCTGAATTTGTCTTTAGGCCATTCCCAAAGGGGGGGGGGGGTGGTATTAACATGTTCTTATGCACAGTAGAATTGTAAATGAGCTGATTTATCTATGGCATGCTCATACTGTGCTCGAGCAACATAGGGGGAACTGCTGCTTTTTCTTTGCTCATCCTTACTATCGTCATTTTTGCCTCTACTTCTTTTGTATGTTTGTCACTCTCTTGTGAACTGCTATTTTCGGGTGCCTTGATCGTCGAAGCAGACTTTGTGCTGTTGATGCTAGAGAAGTAAGCAGAGTAAGCATGATTCCCCGTTTGGACTTCTCTGTTGACATCCACCCCTTGGTGCTCATATGGTCTTATGCAGTTGCGAGCGCTGTAAGACCTTACTAAAACAATAAAACAGTAAATGTGAATGTCCAAAACTAACCAGCCACTAAAACAATGTTTTCTTTGCAATATCCTTACCTGCACTCCCTAATCTTCCAACAAAACGTTATTCTGGCTTTACATACAAGACTACAGCTCAGGCGGTCCTGGTTCCATTCCAGACGTACCGACGTCTGGGATTAAATGGCTAGGCTCTACGCCGTTGCGCGCAAAAAGACGTAAGTTCACTTCCCGTTTCGAGTATCTCCGTCTCTGTTCCTGAATCACTGGGCAAGGTTGTTCAATTACTGGCGGGATAATTAAGCTCAGCCTGACACCTAAATGATTAAAATTATGTCGCGGAATGTGTGGAAGAGTTTCAAGTGTTTTATTCTGTCTCCTATAGTACTGTAGTAAAGGACTGCAACATCCTGGTTAATAACATACACATGTGGATGTGACGTAGTAAGTAATGACCTCAGTGTGCAACGCTATAGTTAAAGGTTCGAACCAGAGAGGGGAACAAATCTTTCCCCCCAACTCTCTTTTAACTTCTCCCCTTCAGCTCTGTAACTTGATAAAAAGAGGAATAATAGAAATGCGGGGGTGGAGAAGCCTGTATAATTTGTCCTTTGATGTCACAAAAACTTTAGAAAACGGATTGAAGAGGGAGACCGAAATCCGCTCTAGTCTTTGTTCGATTATTTCAATAACTCTCTC
>NW_004797651.1:248513-249374 GCF_000002075.1 Aplysia californica | reverse complement strand
TTGGCGGGTGGTTGGGGGACACGACCTGTGGCTCCTACTTTTTCACGGTGCCTCCTCCGTTACTGTCTGCCTCTCTTGCCTTCCCCCAGCACTAAGTGACTGTTATTGTGTCGATCTTTCTCTTTAATCAAACTTAATAGTTTATCCTTACGGTTTCGTGTCGGTGTCGTTTCGTGTCCTTGAGTTCCAGCCAGGCCATTTGCGATAATAATAGTCTCTCGCTGGAGATCATGAACATGACAATGATAGTATGTTTCGGGCTGGTAAAACATCCATGGTAATGATTTTCAGATGCCGGGAGCATGTTCTAGGATTAGCTACCTCACGCACGCTCGGCATGTTGTAGTTTGATCTGAAAACAAGCCTACTGATTATTCCGAATTGAGAGATATAATTAGATGTATATCTATACCCTTATAGAATAACATCCACTTTTAAAGTGATTTTCTTTCAAAGGTATTCTGATTTTCTTTCAAAGGTATTCCACTAAAAGTGAACATAATATTTTCTAGAAAATCCGATTTAAAAGCAAAAATACTCTCGAGCGCTATCTTTCTGATTTCTGACCCCCCCTAAAAACCCCAAATTCTCTTTCAACTCAAAAGCGAAACCTTCAGCAGAGCGATGCGGATATCCTCAAAGAAAACCAAGTGTCTGATACATGAATCACTAGTCACTACTATGTCTCATGGTCCTTTTTTGAGAAATTAACCGGTTGTCCAGATCTGTGAGGCGAATATTTGCCCGGTCATGCTTATAATCGGAGCCGCCATAAACAAACATAAAAGCCATTACTGTGTTCCCTCGCAGGTGTGTGTGTGTGTGTGTGTGTGTGTGTGTGTGTGTGTGTGTGTGTGTGAT
>NW_004797651.1:241819-246568 GCF_000002075.1 Aplysia californica | reverse complement strand
AATTTTGGGAGGAGCACACACAAGGGGAGAGAGAGAGAGAGAGAGGGAGGAGAGAGAGAGAGGGTAGAGAGAGAGAGAGAGAGAGAGAGAGAGAGAGAGGGGGAGGGAGGGAGAGAGAAAGGGGGAAGAGATGAGAAAGAGAACGGCCTAATTTTTGGCGGAGCACGAGCCTGCGTCATATTTACACAACTGTTTGTTTAGTGTCGCTACAGCAGCTGTTGTCCTGTTGTACTGAGTTGTACATCTGTGTGATACAGATTCCTTGCTACAAGCTTCTATTGTTTTTACGCAATACCGTGTTGCTGTAGATGAGGCCTTTCTGCTCTCCTGGACCGATGCATTAGGAGCCTACAACATAGAGCTATGTGTCGACAGCAATTAATTTAAGCTCGTAGATTAGAGGAGAGAGGACCAATGTGGTGGTTGCCCAATTTTGGTGGGAGGGCTATTCCACGGTACATGTAACTGAGAGACACTTGGACTACTATCAGTACTTTCTTGCTATGATAACACAGTAATTCAATGTTAATTAATATTATTTCAATTTCAACTTTAAATGAGCAAAACATTTGAAAGACGTGATATTTATTAAGAACCATATTATTTATGCTGTCATTTGAAAGAAGTAAAGTTGTTCCCGCTGCGCTTCCGATCCGGACATTGGGGATTGCCTTGTTAGAGAGACAACTTCCGGGGCCTTCGGTATATTGTGGTAGAGTGGCCAGATCCTTTCCACGCCGCCTTTATTTCCCCAACTCGAAGTCAGGTACCCTTTCCTACTGGGTGGGCAGGAGGGGGCGAAAAAATCCCTCGAACCCGGACTTACCGATTCGGAGACGAACGCACTAACCGCTCTGCCACCGCACTTGAAAGAAGTACTATATTATGCAAATACTGTGACGTGTTTACGAGTTTCGTAACAGTTGACGTGACAGAAGAAATACCTCATAAGCTGTCCCGTCAGTTATCGTGGAATAGCACCCGGGATCAATACTGCTGTCTGGGGCTCTTCTCTCTATCCTCTGTCCTCTGTCCTTTTGTAAAACTTTTCTTGTTTTTATCCAAGGTTCAGAGACCAAAAATAGTGTACACTATAATGAAGCTCTTCATTTGACACGCCAAACACATTGTGAGATCGAGTGTGGCTCGAGGATGCTTATCTACTATCTCTAGTCTCTCCCTATTTTGCTGGGCCGCTGCCTCCCACTCCTTCCGGGTTGACTCTGAGATGCAGGATCAAGGCAACCTTCTTTCTAAATGATTTTGATATAGCTGACAAAGGAGTAAAACATTTACAATTAACTCTTTGAGACGTAGCATTCACAGAATATGTCCGGTACAGAACAGACCAAAGTCAGTATTGCGGCACATTTCGAACAACCCTAATGTATGGATCAGAAACAGGAATCTGTTGGTAGGAATCATAGCAGGTATGCATTTTGTTTTGTCAAGTTCAGATTTTTAAAACCAATCAGAAATGAAAATTATGTATGGTTGACAAAGTTATACTTCTTTTTTTAAATACCCCCAAAACAGCGAGTTTTCAAACGTTACCAAGTGATGAGCATGTCCATCCTCGATCATGAGATGAAACAATGAAACGGGTCAGAGCTACCTCAGAATTACCAAGTTCTTTCTGACATTATTTTGGGGCTGTTTTGAGTTACTTAGACCATGAGGTCAGAAACCAAATGACCCATCTGCCGTTTCATAATCGTCAAGTTGTACGGAGTCGTTTCAAGATATTCTAAGAATTGCATTTGAAAAAAACTTGATAATATGTGAAACTCAAAAAAAAAAAAAAAAAAAAAAAAAAAAAAAAAAAAAACTTGATAATATGTGAAACTCAAAAAAAAAAAAAAAAAAAAAAGTAAAAATTGAAGTCAAATTGCTCAAAACTCGGTACTAAGAGCGGATAGAACTTTGTAATTCTAGGGTAGCGGCTGGCTTTCATCAAAACTAAGAAAGCCAGCTGGTGATCACACTGGATGTTGAAAAATATATGCCAAATCCAGTCCCATTTAATCCCCCGATACTCCCCCGTTCTGTCATTGAAAAGTTGAAAATATGGGGTTCCAGACTTCTCGGTCAGCGTTGAGACCTTGAGAAAGGCATTTTTACGGACATTTTTCAATTTCGCTCCGTAGCGTCGGGGGTGGATATTAAATTCGGAGGTCTCGCCTTGTTAATGACCTAATAGTGTTGTAAGTGGGGTGAAAAACTACATATATGCCATATTCCACGTTTTCGTGCTCTGAATTTCTCGTGAAAGAAAACGTTCCCCCACCCCACCCACCCCCCAAAAAAAGAGGAAAAAAGAAAAGTAAAAGAAAAGAAAAGAAAAGAAAAGAGAAAAAGAAGGTGGGGGGAAAGGGTGGCGGTGGAAAATGCCCCTTTTCTATCATTACCAAAGAGAGTGAAAGATCGTACTGCTGCAATGAATAGAGGAGGGGAAGATGGAGAAGGGAGAGGATAAGGGACTTTGGGGGGAAGAAAAGAAGGGCCTGGGCGCTAAGAGGTATTTTTTGTTTTTGCTTTTGCACTTTTTAATTTGTTGTATTTTGTTTTGTTTTTTTGTTTTTTTTCCTGTCTTTTTCTTTATTTTTTTGTAGGTGTTAACGGGAAGGGAGGAAATGTTCATAAAGGTCAATAATAACGTGTCAAACGATGAGGCAAATCGCTGAAGGTTGGGGGTTAAAGCAACAAACGTTTCGTAATCCTCTTTTCGCCCCTCGGGTGTGCTTAGAAGGTTTCAAAGTTTCCAACTGTGTTTTTCCTGGGATTATAACGATCGCTTTGGCTATGTCAGCTTGTCCTTGCACAGAGCCACAAGAAGAAAAAAGGAATGTCGCATCATAATTTTTCCCACTGTCTTTTTTATTGTTTTGTACGTGCATGTTGAAAGAGGCCTTCTTTCGTTTGTTGACTAGTGACGGGGGTTTGGCGTTGAGGAAAGAGAAAGATGCGAAATTCAACAAGTGAAAAGAACGGGAAGAAAAGCGTGTTTGCTTAGAGAGTTTTGTTGCCACCGAGTTTCCCCACCGAGCGGTAGCAAAGGACAGAAGGTGTTCTCTGTCTACATGGTTTACTTTGGGGGTTTTAATTTTTTTTAATTTGTAGCTGTTTTACGCCTTCATCGACACAAATTAGATCTTCTAGAAGGCAGCATCGAATCTTTCTGTCAGATCCAACCCGGACTAAGACGAGCCAACGTGGGCTGAGAGAGAGACAATATCCCAGCAGGGATAACTAAATACTCGATGAAATTCTCCCCAAACACGAATTGAAACTCAGGTCTCCTACGTGCTAAGACGAAACGCTTGCTTAACCGCCACCCACACAACAATAGTATTCCAAATATGTGGAGAATCAGCGGTGTAGGTGTTTTGGCTATTTACGTACATAAAGCATATTTTTGCCGTTTTGTGACACAGCGTTTAAACATTGCCCAAGGGTCGGTTAACAGAAAAACGTCCCCAACATCTGACTCGTGCAAGCTTATCGGAGTCTGTGGTGTAGCGACTAGGGATTTTTTGGCCTTACATGCAGAATCGTGAAGACGTGAGTTCGATTTCCGACAGCTGAAATTGTTTTTTTTAAATCGGGTATCTCCTTGGGTGTTGTATCTCACTCAGACCAAACTGCCCCCCCCCCCCCCCGGGTAGTGCCACTGACTGTAGTGTCTTTAGGCAATTCCCAAAGGGGGGACATTGTAAATGGGCTGATTCATGTCACGTTCATAACTGTGCCTGATCTACAACAGGGAACTGCTGCTTCTTCTTTCCTAATCCTTACTATTGTCATTTTCCTCTACTTCTTTTGTATGTTTGTGACCTTCTTATGACCTGCTGTTTTTGGGGTGCCTTAATAGTCGAAGCAGACCTTGTGCTGTTGAAGCTAGAGAGGTGAGCAGAGTAAGTCTGATTCCCTGTAAAGATTTCTCTGTTGACACCCACCCCTTGGCGCTCATGCAGTTGCGAGCGCCGTAAAACCCTCTACTATAATAATAAAAAAAGACCAAATTGGCCTTGACAGCCAGGGTCCGAGCAGCCCATGTCCTAAACGATCTAAACTGTAAGGCAGCAGGGGTGTTATAGTTACAATCACTCAATCATACAGTCAGGGCAACTTGTGTTCAGATATTTATAGCTTTGTTTCTTTTGTTCCTTATATTGTAAACGTGAATAGTATGTCCCTGTGGCACAGTGGGATATGGACTTGCCCCGCCTCATAAAAGTTCGGGCTATTTTTTTTATTCTTTCCGGGTACAAATAGTTCTTTCTGACAACTTAATCATGCATATCATTATTCCTGACGATATAATGGAACATTAAATTTCGTTATTTTTTGTCGACTTCCTTAAACATAATTCCTTTATTTTTTTGACTTCCTGGAGCATTTCTTCTCAAAAGATATCCTAACAAAGGAAGAAATGTTGTACCTCTTTTCCTGTGTCTTATAAGGCCGGAACTGTAAACAGTGACACCGACAAAAGATGGATAATGTTTCCTATCTCAAACGCTATCCACAACCATGAGCTATATCCCTTACATGTATATTGTACATATCACCATAAGATAAAACGTATTTATAGCTTTAAAATTTCTTCGCGCACCTTGTCATCTTCTTCAATCTGTGGTGATGTCCCCTGCTCCGGACACCAGAGGGCGCCTTACTTTTTGAATGTTCTCACCACACGTCTAGCCAGCCTCCCAAGGCGTTAGGTCTTGGCTTCAATATCACGGTTGG
>NW_004797651.1:240297-241580 GCF_000002075.1 Aplysia californica | reverse complement strand
GGGTAGGCTTTAAGAGACATAATATTTGTTTAATGCAAGTGTAGCAAATGAAAAAAGAGGGAGGGGAGGCTGCCAAAAGAAGATCAAAGAAGGAAAGATCTAGAGGCTGAAGAGTGAAGTTGGGAGTACATAATTTTTTTTTGATTGACTGAAGTGTGATCAAGTTGAAATGGTTTGCTGTCTTTCATTTTGTGATTTTCCTGCAAACTGAAAGTATCTCTAGAATTGTTGATTGTACGTTGGTCCTGACAGGAAGGGTCGAAGCAGCCTGTTTCCGTTGTAATTTAAAGTGTCTATGGAGGTGCAAAACTTCTGCAATATCTTTTTTTTTGGCTGTTATACATTTGGTGTCTCTTCTGCAAGGGTAGTGATGCCTTCAATTCCTGCATGTGCTTAAATGGTGCAGCTGATGTGATGTCTACATTTTGTCAGCTGTACTTTTCTTTTCATATTGAACTTAATGAGTGTAATAATATTATATCCTTTAAATTTTTATGTATACATGCATGTGTTTTTACGGTCCTGCACAGGAAAGAAAAATTTCCCTTTGCGATAATAAAGTATTATCTTATCTTTTCTTTTCTTATCTTACCTTGTCTTTTCTTAAATATTCCACGCGTTATTGCATGTTACTGTCTTGTGATGAGAATTGGTTGCGCGCTCAAAATTAAGTGACTGTTACTTTTGTTCTGTTTTTGTAAAAGTGAAAAGTGGTTCATGTTTTTTTAAATCAACACCATGCTTTCGCGCTGGTATAACCAGTTTCGTTGACACAGCACGCAGAAGGCTTGGGTCTAATTCCCGATCAGAGAAGTAATTGTGTTTGAGGTTCTTAAAATTGTTATGTTTGGTTTTGGTTGGAGTTTTTTTTGTCTTAATCGAGTATCCCCCTCCAAACCGGATTGGCCCTGGTAGATAGGGTCGAAGTATCCAGCCTCCTAAATTGCATCAACTTTTTCGATAAAGGTGTGAAATAGTTGCCATGGTAACGGATATTTTCTTTACGTGTACCCACATACTATCGTTCAACATGACGGCTGTGCGAAAATGTCTCTCAAAGTTTCTTTGAGCGCAGTCTGTCATTTTCCTACATCTGTGACATTCCCGAATTTTCTTTTCAAGCCTGACTTTACTTTACAGATTTTCCCATCACACATCAACCCATCTCCCAGGGTGTCAGGTCTTGGCTCCCTGGTTACAATATGGGGTAATACAGTTCGTCTTTGTTACTTTGTTAGTAGAATGATCTTTCTTTTATTCTTGGGAAAAGAGAGAGAGAGAGA
>NW_004797651.1:233858-238096 GCF_000002075.1 Aplysia californica | reverse complement strand
AGACAGACAGACGACACAGAGCTAGACAGACAGACAGACAGACAGACAGACAGACAGACAGACAGACAGACAGACAGACAGATAGATACTGGGTGTGTATGTAAGTTTATGTGCATACGTGTGTTTTTATGTGAATCTTTTGTCCATACTTCTATTTACAGAGTTATCTTTTCTGTTTTTTTAATGTAATACTATGACAATTTTATTATCATACACTGCAAAAAGGTTGGTCTATAGACTTCTCATTTGTGAGCGTGCACGCTCAAGAATAGTATTTACCTTTTTGTACATGAAAGATAAAGTAAACTGACGCGCTGATTGATTATTTGAACGTTCTTTTTTTCCTCCCACAGACTGACATGACATCACAACCGATAGGCCCACAGAACAAACATCTGGTCACGTAACGGTCCTTTGACTTGTTTCACTCACGGCTTGGATAATGTGACATGTTTCATTGCCTCTACACTGTCTTCGCCTTCGCCGCCCCGCCCCCTTCGCGTCCTTCACCGACAGTAATGATCCAGTATGTGTTTGGCTTCCCTTGCCCGTGAACTTGGCGAAGTACTCGCAAGTCATATTTGACTATGTATCTAGCACAAAGCCTTGAATGGTACGACTGTTGACCAACCTTTGAAAACCTCTAGTCTTTTGCTTTTGGGTAAAAGCAAAATTGCTTTTGGGTAAAAGCAAAAAGTGTGCTCATTCAAGCAAATTTAGGTTTTATTCGGGCAGAATTTGTTCTCCTGATGTCAAAGCTAAAATTGTGTTAATTCAAGCAAATTTAGGTTTTATTTAGGCATAATTTGTTCTCCTGATGTCAATGCGCTAACGTGTTCTTCGAGAGTACTTCTGCCGTTGCGAAAGCTTGGTTGAGTATTAAAGAACGGCGTGGATGAGACTGTGCCAAGTGAGGCCGATAACACACGTAGCTGAGCGCGGGGACAGATGGCAGAAACGGGATGCCCGCTGTGTCAGATCAGTCTCATGACATCTGTGTCCCACTAGATTCCGCGTGAACCTACGACGTGTGTTCCTTCTATTGTCATCATAAAATGATAATAATATGATCGTGAGCTGAAAGGATTACTCATCAGTAGACTATAAACACTTGCCATGTGTTGTTGTAGTTGAAATAGAAACACATGTGCTTATTTTGCTTGTGCTTTTGAGCACGTGTGGTTGTTTCGAGTGATCTGTGGATGTTCATCCTTCTCTGACATAACAGCTTACTCTTTGGACGTGTTTAAAAAGTTTGATAAAGGTGAAGATAAGTTCATTGTGATCATGTATGGTAGCAGTAAAATCTCTTGAAGGTGAAAATACCTTTTTTAACGAATAAATTTATATAAATAAAAGTACAACTTTGCTAAGCTGGACAGTGTCGATTGATACGATTTATTTTATCGCTAAGAGTAGTGTAGTGGAATTGCGTATGAACATAGACTCTGTTGTGGTTTTATTCTGATTAAGCACCTCGAGTGTACTGAATTCCATATTATAGAAAATAACCTACATCAGTAAACTGCTCTGACGTGAGTACTCATTGTATTCAGTTTTCAGCGAGTTCTTAATTTAGACATCTTTTTCGTTGGAGGCCAAAGTCGTTAATTATGACCATTGAACTTACTGGGCCGACAATGGACGAAGCAAAGAAAAGATTTATCATGCCATCGAGCTTTATGACTTTGGTATAATGAGCTTCAACCAGAGTAGAGCAACCATGGGTGTTGACAGTGGCCGAAACAAAGCGGTCAGGCCCAATTCCGTGGTTCACGAGCAGCGACAGTCCCGACTTAACAGCGTAAAGGTTGTAAACTTCGGTGCGGAACGTGTCCCGGGCAAACACACAAGGGCAGAGACAAACAGGGGTGACCTTCAACCTCCAGGCACCGGCGCCAACGACATGCCGAGGACACTTACCTCCAGCACCGCCGGTCGTGTCTCGCTCGTGCACGTCAGCTCGCGGCTCTCAGGCCGGACGGAGGTCACAGACAAAGGTTGTGTAGTAGGGCGAGGAGACGACGGCCACCGGGAGTTCTTAGGCGTGGACGATATGCAGGGGCCCAACAAAGTTCAGAATATCATCAAGAAATTCAACAGTTTCCGGGACGACCAGAATGTTGATTCAAGTGCAGCAGGAGGAAAAGGAGGAGGAGGAGGAGGAGGAGGAGGGGGTGGAGGGGGAAGGGAAGGAGGAAGGGAAGGATTAGGGAAAGTACGAGGCAGAGAAAAGGAAGGGGTAAGAGGAGCAAAGGAAGAAGGGGCTCGAGGGGAAAGAAGAGGAGAAGGAGAAGTAAACAGAATATCCATGTCGGTTCAGGTGAAGACCAGTCCTGGCCAAGGAGATCAGAAACAGTCAAGCCCGAATGTGAGAGACACTCACGTCACCGAGTTTCAAACTGTCTGCGCCAGCACAAGCAGCACTGCCTCTACCATCACGGTGGCGTCGGGGACGGGGCAAATGACTGGGAGTTCTAGTTCAAGCGAAGCAAGTCAATCCGCAAAAGAAACAAACCTTCCCAACAAAGGTATTGGAAGTACACAAGTTGTGGATACTCCGTCAGTTTGCAAAGATAAAGCTTCTAAAACGTCGTCAGTCGTAAGTTCGCGAGTGGAACGTTTGAATTGTATTTCGAAAGGCGGTACGGTTCCTGAAAAAGGCGCCAGTAATTCGTTTACCTACACTGGGCATGAAATGGGTTCCACTCGAGAACACAACAACGTCGACCAAAGAAAACTGACGGATAGCTCAAATAGCGACGTTGAAAACAAAAAGAGTCACCTTCGTTCACAAAACGAAATCGGTGCTGTAAAGTTCATTGTGAAAATGTCTATGGTAGATCCTGATTGTGATGAGCGTGACCCAAAATCTTCAGTCAGAGCCATCGTTACGTCATCAACTGTTTCTTGTCTCGAAGGAGGTTCACGAAAAGAGGATCCATCCGAGAAAGCTAACTTACATTCACAAAGCAAATTTGAGTTTGAGAAAGACAACATTTCTTCACAACGAGTTATCAAAACTGAAAAGGATGTAGTTAGCTCTCAGAACACTCATAAAAACGACAATGATGTCGTCAGCTCAAGCAGCCATGTTGGAAACGAAAGGGAGGCTAATAGTTTACACAGCAAAGCGGAAAGTGAAAAGAATGTCAATTGTCTACACAGCGATGATGAAAAGATTCGGCTTGCGGTGGGAACGTCCAAAGTTGACTTTGATAGAACCCCGCAGGCTCCTGTAGTTGCCCCTGTCCCAACGCCAGCAACGGTACGTGTGAATGAATTTTCCAGCAACGCAACTGTGTTTAAAAAGAACACTTCATTCAGCAATATTGATAGCGAAACGGATGTGACTTGTTTAAATAGCAACGACCTTAGCGGGAAGAGTGATTCTCGTTCTCACAGCCACGTCAGAAACGAAACGGACGCCAAACCTTCTCACGGGAATGTTGGAAGTGGAAAGTGCGATATGAATTCCTTGAACAGAGAAGATGGAAAAGTTAACCTCAGGTTTGAAACATCAGTTGCTGAAACCAAAAGTGCCACAAACACTTCTGTAGAATCGGTTGTGCACACCGCGGTTGTGACTTCAACAGTGAACCCAATACCCCACACTGTCATCCGAGTTGTGGAAAGGGACAGTACCCACATGCCCTCAAAGAAAATGACGTCATCGACGTGCACGGAAGTCGTGGTCAAAGACGAGACCGAGAGACAGGACTCCGATCAAGTCTTCTTCAATACAGACAATCGGAATCGACATGATACCAACAACAACAACAGCAACAACAGCAACAATAGCAATAACAACAACAGTTTCTCGGTTCCAGAGATTCGGACTGAAACCGATGTCATGAACAATAATGCTGCCTACCGACCAAACATCCTTGTGGAGCGGCCGAAAACGCTGTTGCATTTGAAGCAACAAACAGGTGGTAATCTGAACACACGCGTTCGTACTGTGGCGTCTCCAACAACAGGCTTCACGACACGAGAGTCTGGAAACTCTTCATCGGTCTCGTCCAGCGGAGAGGATGACGTGAAAACTGTTCCCTCGAAATCCAAGAATATTGGGGAGAGGATAGACCAAGCTCTTCTCGTGCTCAAATCGGAACTGGTAGGTGGCTGCCAGGAGTTGTGTGATGTATAATGTCACCAACGACTGTTTTACCATATATAAAACAATTTTTCTTTTATTCCCTGGACCTTTTTATTTTTCAAGTTATTTATTTATTTAT
>NW_004797651.1:231839-233740 GCF_000002075.1 Aplysia californica | reverse complement strand
TGTGTGTGTGTGTGTAAAAATATACTAACGTTACTGGGTAGACACTGGAGGCGGCTGGTGGCTGGGTCGCTGAGCCGTTCCGCTGTGACGTCACAACAGAGTCTGTGACCACCTGCAGGTCCTTTAGCGTCTGTGATGGCAGGGAGGTCCACAGGGTGGTGAAGAGTAGCAGCTGGTAAACCGTGGCCTGGATCGCCATGCTGGGGAACACAGGTTAAATAAATAATAAATAATAATAAATTACACTTTTATTGATCCCTTAAGAGCATACATAATACACACATACATAAATACATAATTATCCATCCATCCATCCTTCCATCTAATTCATTCATTCATTCATTCATTCATTCATTTTTTCATTCATTCTTTCATTCATTCATTCATTCATTCATTCATTCATTCATTCATTTATGTATTTATTCATTTATTCAATAACGAATTTAGTTATTTATTTTCTATTCACATCGTTGCACGCTTGTGCTCTGTTTCCCTTCTATCGTTCTGGACAACGATCCACGTGAACCTGGGTTGAATCCCCACGAGGCCAGACCTCTATGAACTAGTGTTGGCTGAGGAGGGGTGGTCAGTTTTATCTGAAATTACTCTCTCTTGGAGGCCCCACCTTTCAGAGTTTCTAAAAAGTTTTAGTAAGAGTTTTACGGCACTTGAAACACAATAAGGTCATTTAAGTGCCGAAGATTAGAGGTGTTTTAAGAGAATAACAAACATAGAAAGGAAGGAGGAGAGATCAGGACGACGGATGTTTGATAGGAAAAAAGGAGAGAGCTGTTCAATTCTGCCGTCCCTAGCCCCAGAGACGTAATTAAACAACATCTAGTTCTTGTTTAAATAAAAATTAGTGTTTTGTTGGATTAGTCTTGCCCAGATCCTTCTTGCAATTCGCTAAATTAGAATTACAACGTTAAATTCGACATTTTTGGCCGTTTTGAGTTACTAAGACTATAATATCAGAAATCTAATGTTCTAACTGCTTTATCAAAATCGTAAGATTATTCTGAGTTATCATCAAGATATTTAAAGTATTGCATTTGAAAAAGCTTGACATATTATTATTGTGAAAATCTAAATTTCTCAAAAACTAGGTACTGCGTAGATGGAACCTGATAATTCTGGGGTAACGAAACGTCAAAGCCAAGATGACGTATCTTCTTACGTAACAGAGAGTTTTAAAGTGGTAAAGCTACAAGCTACTGACCCCAATCCCATTGTTGATGGCAGAGTGATGTGCCTACATTCCCACACAATCATGAGTAGAATCATTCATAACTTTCAACAGGCTAAGCGTAAACGTTTTCGCAATTTCCTTTTCAAAATCGTGAAATGATTATAGTTGTGTCGGTCTGCCTTTGAACGGAAGAAATTTGTTTTTTCTTTCCTCGTCCTTACCATCGTCATTTTCCTCTAATTAATTCTTTTGTATGTTTGTCATCTCTTGTGAACTGCTATTTCCGGGGTGCCTTGTTAGTCGAAGCAGACTTTGTGCTGTTGAGGATAGAGAGGTGAGCAGAGTGAACCTGATTCCCCGTTTGGACTTCTCTGTTGACATCCTCTCTTTGGAGGTCATATGACCTCATTATACAGTTGCAAGCCCTGCAAAACCTTACTAAAACAAACAACGACGTTAAACCGATGCCTATGGAACAATAGTAAGGCAGGCTTTTCGCTGCTGGACACAAAGTAATTGAGCTCGATTCCAGCTTTCTGCACCCCCCTCTGCCCAAAAATGACTCTGACAGACGGGATCGAAGCAGCATTATTTCAATGGGGGAATACAACAATATAAAAAAACAAAGAAAAGAAAAACTTTAATCAACTCTTGTTAACTAGACATTGGCTTGGTGTTTCACTACGCGCGCGCGAGCACACACACACACACA
>NW_004797651.1:229603-231647 GCF_000002075.1 Aplysia californica | reverse complement strand
AGACAGACAGACAGACAGACAGACAGACAGACAGACAGACAGACAGACAGACAGAAGACAGACAGACAGACAGACAGAGACAATCCATTTTAAAAACTTGTGGAATTTACAGAAAAAACGTTGATTAAAGGCACAAAAATGTAAATTTTTAATTTCCAAAGACTCTCAAGCTATTGAAGTCATGAAACTTTGGTGCAATTTTCTCACTAATTCTACCTCTGAAACCAACCAGGCAACTCAATCTCATTCAATCACAAATATTTCTACTTCTATTCAAGATGGATACCCTACCTTTTTAGCCAAAGGCAAGGCAAATAAACACACACACACACACACACACACACACACACACACACACACACACACACACACACACACACACACACACACACACACACACACACACACACACACACACGTGACAAAGGGTAAATTGTTGTAGATACGATCAGATAAGAATTTTTAACGAATTTCGAACGAAGCACTGATTTGCTTCGAAAGGATAGAGACACGTAATACTCGTATTTCGAATATATTTGACGTGCCATAAGATACAAGCCTGTGGTATTCATCGTAACTGTTTCATTGGGCCACTCCGCTATGCCTTGGCATTTTCTTTTAAATCCCAAAGTCATACCGCGAGATTGGCCTAATGGACAGGGCGAGAGCCCGCATGGCGTTTGTGATGTAATGATTCGGATAATTGTCTTTGAAAAAAAAAATCGGTGAGATTGTTATGCTGGGAAGAAACTTAATTCTTTCTAGTGTGATGTCGTATCCGCATATCGGAGGTTGGCTTTGGTTGACATATGCGAAGCAGTCCGCCTCCCAAAAATCTTAATTGGCCCGATCTGGAGTTATGTCTTATACCGGGTGCCCATTACGGGTGGGATCGGGTCGGGTCGGGTCGGGTCTGGTCGGGTCTGGTCGGGTCGGGTCTGGTCGGGTCGGGTAGATCACCCTGACTCGTCGCCTGAAAACAAACGCGTTTGTTTTTGAGGCGACGAGTAGGGCGATCTGTTTATGAAACGATAGCCGCTTTGCGCCCTCAATCTGGTTAGCAACCCGACCCGACTTGACCCGACCCGATCGTGCCGATGGCATCCCTTATTAAAAGACAGTCAGTCTTGGATGAAACTGAGCTACCGTTTCCACCCGATAGTTTAAAGTGAGTTGCACATCTATGCCTTATCGATATCTCAATAAAGACGGGAAATTGTTTTTTTTTAGGAAATTCAAAGCGACTGGCTGTTGAGAGGCACACATTGGGGGGGGGGGGGGGGGGTCTAACTCTCCTGAACTGAACATATTACGAAAATAGATGTCATTGTACTGTCTTTTAAGATATAACTCCAGTGATATGGTCGCAAAACCTTCAATATCAATCAGGCGAACGACCATTTCAAGCGACTTTTCCACTGATTCTGGGCCTTGTAACGTTTTCGACCTAGGAAAAAAATAGAAAATACCATTTAGAAATATGACTTTGTGGAAATACGATTAAGAAATATATAGGATACATTCTGAACACCCACGATATAATCCAAGACAAGCTACAATCAACTCAAATGGACCCAGTATAGCTTGTTTGCCTCTATTGAGCCCCCCACCCCCACTGTCTGTCTGTCTGTCTGTCTGTCTGTCTGTCTGTTTGTCTGTCTGTCTGTTACTCTCTCTCTCTCTCTCTCTCTCTCTCTCTCTCTCTCTCTCTGTCTGTCTGTCTCTCTCTCTCGGTCCGTCTCTCTCTCTCTAAAGAAGCTCTAATAAACACAATTCCGTCAATTCTGTGTAACGGCTAGAGCTGGATTAGTCAGCTGTTTCAGAATGAAGCTATTTCTGTTTGTTTGGCCACTGACGTGGCAGATTAAACCGCTTTGACCACCAATTCGTATCAATTATCTCTCACTCTCTCTCTCTCTCTCTCTCTCTCTCACACACACACACACACACACACACACACACACACACACACACACACGTCCACGCACATACACCTATACTAAGACATATAGCATAGAGAGAGAGAGAGAGAGAGAGAGAGAGA
>NW_004797651.1:223839-228295 GCF_000002075.1 Aplysia californica | reverse complement strand
ACTCTCTCTCTCTCTCTCTCTCTCTCTCTCTCTCTCTCTCTCTCTCTCTCTCTCTCAATCTCTCTATCCCTCCTGACAAAGCCACAGCAGATCCTGTTCCCAAATTATGTAAACTCTACTGGTTGAGGTGTAGGTGAAACATTGACAGTAGATAGAGCGGCAGTTCTGTAGTATAAATTTTAATGTGACATCTAGTGATAATTCCAAAGCGCAGTAACCGTCTGCCTGGTGCAGTGGCAAATACGGTCCACAGCCAAATATTTATTCAGGGCTCGATTAGGCTAACCATTAACCCGAGGTTCTGTTTCGATTAAAGCTGGTACTTGAGATGCTTTTGAATTTGAACTCGACTAATTGGTGAAAGCAAAGGGTTCGATTCCTCAAGGAGTCTGAGTCCGTATTCCCTTTCCTAGAGACTTGTCCTCTTTTCCCGGTACCAGTGTTTGTTGTATACTATCGGTTAGATATTTCTCTGTCGTACGCAGGAGACCCAAATTCGATTCCCGAGATGGAGAAATAATTTCGACGATTATGTCGGTCTTTCTGCAAGGATGTTGTATCTCTCTCAGCCCAGGGGTGGCCTTGGCAGGCAGGGTCGGAGTCCAGCCTCCTAAATGATCTAAATTGTGTCAATTGGGGCATAAAACCACCTACATTAAGTTGTCCTCTCTTTCCGGTGTCGAGTAGAAAGACCAAACACTCAAGTTTTTCTTTCCTTTCTCTTTATTGTATCTGTCTGCTGCTATACTTTGCCGCAGTGGGTGGTTGGCGGGTGCTCTGGTGTGGTTTGCTCCTTCTTTCCTTTCAAACATCTGTCGTCCTTATCTCTCCTCCTTCTTTTTTGTGTTAGTATGCTACTCTCTAGTAACACATCTATGGGCACTTATATGACCTTTTTGTTTTGTAAGTGCCGTAAAACTCTTACTAAAACTAAAGTTACTTTGACGCTGCACTGAATCGCCTTCATTGAATCGCTGATTATCTCTTTAGAATAGGTGGGTGGCAGGTGTTTTGGTGGGGTTTGCTCCTTCTTATCAAACATCTATCGTCTTTATCTCTCCTCCTTCCTTTCTGTCTGTGTTACTCTCTTGCAACACCTCTAATCTTCGGCATTTATATGGCCTATGAGTGTTGCTTGTACCGTAAAGGTTTTATTTGATAAGATTTTTTAACTCCTACAAAACATCATATCGATCGCCACTGACAACGTCAGTACGTTCTATCTATTGTCCGAATTCTGTGGGCCACTCTGCGGTTGACGCCAGTCTACTTTCCACTAGATTTACGACCTCACGAGAATATCGGCAAACAAAAATGGGTATAATGTTGGAACGGCTTCGCGATGATGCTGTTCCGCGTTTGTGTGAAAGCGAACGTACTGTTTAACATTCTCGTCTCTTTAGTAATGACATGGCCGCTTTCACCGGTGTCTGTGGTATAACGGTTTGGCCCTTTACCGTGACGCACAGAGTAGGACCTCCTGAGTTCGATTGTCGAGTTTGGAGGATGGTTATCGAGTATCTCGGTCTTTCTGTCGGGACGTTGTATCCTTCTCTGCCGGGGTTGAACTTAACAGGCAGGGTCGCATGCCCGTCTCCTTAAATGTGTCGATGTGGGTGTAAAATAGCGACATTTAAAAAAGAAATAGTCACTTGCTCAAAAATTACGAACTATCTTAGACCCATTTTCTGTTATTTCTCCTAGCAAAACGCGGCTGTTTTCGTGTTAACTATATCTTTTGATTACCGATATTTTTAATATTTATTTTCTCTTAGTTCCTTCTTCTTGTATCATTAGATGTCGAGGGGAGGTACAATTTTGGTCAACGGCTAGGTTGAATGTACTGACCTGACCATCAACCATTTATATTACATAGAAGCACCAGCCACCCATGTCCAGGTGCTGTTTCTGTCTCTTTCTCCTGTCGTGGATTAATTACTATCTTTTCCCAATTTGGTTCTACTTTTATGCACCCTGTATCTATAAGTGGGGTGTTTTGGGGGTAGAAATTATGTTTTCTGTTGGAGGACCTCTTTGACTCCATCGAGCCGAGGTTTTTGTGGTCTACCCTTGCCTTTTTCAGCCTCATTCTCTTGTGTTGTTATTGGAGGGCATTTTCATCACACGACCAAACCATGTTACGGATATTACTCATGGGTGGTTGGTTGGCAGACACTCTGGTGCGGTTTGCTCATTTTTTTCTATCAAACAACTATCGTCCTTATTTCTCATTCTTCTTTTTTTGTGTATGTTGCTCTCTAGTAACAACTATACCATTGTTCAGCACGTAAATCACCTTCTTTTTTTTTTTGCAAGAGCCGCAAAACGCTAACTAAAACTAAAAATGGAACATAACATAGATATTACGTAACTAAATTTGCAATCTCTCCTCCTGCTGAAATTTACGATTGTAGAGACGAGACAAAATGTTCATCTAAGAGAGATTTAAATAAGCAATAATATAGAATAGGCAACTGCACACGTTGCAATTATACGGTACACCTAACAAGTCCTCATTAAACTTGGAGATTCGATGTCAGTGAATCAGTTTGGGAGATCGCAAAAAATGAATATTATACGCTTACAAGGCAGTGAGGCAGCCAATCAACTAGTCGCTACCCTAGAATTATAAAGTTTTATCTGCTCAATACTTAGTTTTGAGATAACGTTAACATTTTGAGTCTCACAATATTATTTCAATATTTTTCAAATGCAATTCTTTGAATACATGTATATTGATAAGGACTCCGAATGATCATGTGCGTTTGACAGAGCAAAGAGAACATTTTTAGCTTCGGACCTGATGGTCGTAGTAACTCAAAGCAGCCAAAAACGTCAGATAGACCTTTGTAACTCTAAGGTAGCGGAGTGTCCGATCGAGTTCCAGTTTCATTAACTCTATCGCACCAGACGAGTTTATGTAATTCTAAACCCACTGCAGCTTATGAAAACCAAACCAGATTAGCATGAAAACCTGTCTGGTGGAGTCGTACTTGTGTTAGTCATACACACATGGCATAAACCTGCAGATAGAATTCCGCATTCCGGTTCATGAAACTGCCAGCAAGGATTAGCTTGCGGCGGTTTACTCAGCTTCTGGGTGGTGACTGGGGAATGTATTTAATTAAATTGTTCGTTTGGAATATCAAGGTTTGCTTTTGGGATCCGGGTTTTTTACTTGTTTTTAAAAAGTCATCCGCGAGTAAATTACACTGACACGTTATTTGCTGATGAATTCTCTGGACTAGGGCATGAAGTGCGAAGAGGGTTGGGTTTTTTTTATTCATTGAAAGCCCTATTTGAAACAAATAGTCATTTCAATGCGGAATCAAAGTTAAGGAGTCCATGTTTTTTGTTTGTTTTTTTGTTGTTGTCTTTTTTTTGGGTGTTGTTGTTTTTTTTGCTTGAGAAGCTCCTAGGTCTACAGATTCGTACGAAAGAAGGCTACCACCATTTGTAAAAGGCATGAATTCGATTCTTGCCTAGGGAAGTTCATTTGAACGAGTACAGCATAAAGCGTCTAAGACGGCCACCCATTGTTGAGGAGAAAAGTGGCCTTCTTAGACAGTCTTATTATAATGTGAAAAAATACGCTTCTTCGTTTTTTTGTTTTAGTAGACGTTTTACGGGGCTCACAACTGCATAAGGTCATATCAGGGCCAAGGGGTTGATGTCAACAGAGAAGTCCTTAATTTTACAAGTCTGAAGAAAAAAAAATACAAAAGGGAGGAAATGAGAAGTGACCCTTTGTACAGGTGATTGTCTTATACAGGTGGCCGTTAGAGCAGGTTGGGATATGTATCGATCTGTCAAGCTGATGAGATACTGTACTCCCACGAAGAGTTAGATGTCCCTGAGAGGGAAAGTTGAAGTGGCCTGCCTCTTAAACGTTATAAGTTGGGTACATGGGGTATTGAAACGAGAACAAATTATAAAGGAAAAAGTATAGTAAATGCAGAGCCAAGATGCCAGATTTTACGTTAGAGAAGGGACATGCTGAGAGCTCACTTCGCAATGTGTTGATCTACATGCATATGACCCTGAATTGAATCCCTAATGCTGCAATCATCATCATCATGATCATGATCATCATCATCATCATCATCATCATCATCATCATCATCATCATCATCATCATCATCATCATCATCATCATCATCATCGTCATCATCAATTTTCAATCTCCATTTTCCCTCGTTCTCCTCGTTCTCCTCGTCCTCCTCGTCCTCCTCGTCCTCCTCGTCCTGCTCCTCCTCCTCATCATCATCATCATCGATAATTCTTATTTTCCCTTTTCCTCGAATTTTAATCTCTATTCCCCCCGTCCTCCTCCTCCTCATCATCATCACCATCATCATTAATTCCTAAACTCCCTGTTCCCCACCCTCATGACCATGATCGTTATCATCATCATCATCATCATCATCATCATCATCATCATCATCATCATCATCAT
>NW_004797651.1:220698-222285 GCF_000002075.1 Aplysia californica | reverse complement strand
TGTGTGTGTGTGTGTGTGCGTGTGCGAGTGTGTTTTTGGAAATCTATTCCTCCTCCAACAAAAAGCGGCAATATTTAAACAACAGTGCGGCCGTAGAGTCTTTAGACAGAAGGCTCTCTTTAATAAAAGTACTTTTCTAGCCTTTGATCGTATTTCTAAACATGTTATGGCTAAGATATGATGTTCGGGTGGTTAGAGGGAGCCATTAGTAGGTCCTTTATTTTCCGTCAGTAGTTTCTGTTTTTCAGTCGTATTATTTCCCAACACTAAATGACCGTTATCTTGACAGTGTGCTTCTTTTTACTCAAACAAACAACAAACAGTAAGCGAAATATAAACTGATGTGTATTTGATGGACAGGTAGTTAGTTAAAAATTCTCACATTATGTCGGGATGGCTACCAACGTGTCTCGTATGACCTTTTCGACAAGGAAGCAAATTTAATACGATCCAATCTTTGTTCGATTTGGTAGAAACTCGCCCGAGTAGTATACAACTCGTCACTAACAATGAAGGTCTGGACCTTTTGATAATTTAACTCCCCTTAAAAAAGAAGCCGTCCATTTTCTAGGGTATGTTATTTCTGACGTGGATGGAGATCAGCTAAGCGTGTTGCTGGTGGGTGCTCTGGTGGAGTGTGCTCCTTCTTTCCTTTTAAACTTCTATCGTCCTAATATCTCTTCCTCCTTTTGGTGTTTTTTACTCTCTTGTAACACCTATAATCTTCGACCCTTATAATAAATGACCTTATCGTGTTTAAAATGCTGTAAAACTCTTATTACTAAAACTAAAACTGAAGGTCAGTTTTGCGGGACCATAAGTTTTATATTTCTACCAAACCTGATAAGTTACGGCTTAAGAATATTAACCACACTGCTTATCTTCAGAAGCAGAAAAATGATTTCGTTTCAGTAAACTACTTTACTTTACTTACTTTTTACTTTTTTCTTCCGCTTGTACCCTGGGCTGTCGCGGGGAGACACAGGCGTCTGTCAGTAAACTACCAAGTTGTTTATATCCCCTCGACACTCCCGGGTTTTACTTCAGATATTTCCTTGTAAGGAACAAGTTATTTTTGTCTAAGAGCATATTAATATCCCTATCCATTACTATTTGATTTATATAATTATTTGACATTGCTTGTTATCCTTCAATGTCCATAGATTCCATGAGCTCTATAGACGAGAGCGACTTCGGCTCCCAGTGCGAGCTTGAGGAACCAACATTCTCCTCAACGCTGAGCATCTTCAACCACGCCCCCATCTCACCGGAAGCACGGCCTCTTTCTTTCCGCTTCCGGGACGTGACGTTGAGCGTGGAGTCCTTGGACGGAGGAGAACTGAGCTACGAGGAGATTCTACAAAGGAACGTCCGAATCTGGAAGATGAACTCTCAGACACACAGCCCGGTCATAGAAGAAGTGCCTTTTCTGTGAATGTTTTCTCACTGCAGCAAGCGGCAGCGAAAAATGAAGTCCACGACCACATATCATGATGTACGAGCTGAATGACACAAATCCACAGCCACCAGTTGGGGAAGGGGCGTGGAAGAGGCAGGAAAGGCGAGGGGGGAGGGGCGAGGTGTATA
>NW_004797651.1:217495-220131 GCF_000002075.1 Aplysia californica | reverse complement strand
GGAGGGGTAAGAAGTCAGTCTGTCGTAGTTTTACTCCTTGTAATTGCTGGGAACCGCTTCGCTTCTGGAATAGTTGTGGCATTGTGTTACGGTCGTGAATATTTACGCCCCCCTTTGGCCCAATTCAGGTCGTTTTAAACAGGGTAGGGTTCGCTGTATCAGCAGAAAGGCGAAATAAATACATTGAGAAAGTTCTGCCCAACAAAAGCATCTTCGTAACATCTTACGCGTGCAAAACGAACGGCTCAACTGTCATACCACACACTCAGGTCGTTTAAACTATTTTCTTTTTCAGTGTCCCCCCCCCCCCAACCCCCTCTTTTAATTCACACAATTTAGATCATTTAGAAGTCGGGCTTCAATTTTGCCTATCAGGGCCAATCCGGGTAGAGAGGGATACAAGAGCTGAGAAGAAAGACTGAGGTACTCGATAAGAATTATTATTCTCCCACTTGAGAATCGAAGTTGAGTTTCCTGTGTGTGATAGCAAAGCTATGTACCTGATATTGAAAAAAGATAATATTGTGTATCTTTCCAAAAAGGTACGGTTTCCCTCCTACTTTTACAATGATTCGGATGACAGTTTCTGGAGCCATATTTCTGGGTCAGGGAAGAACACAGATATGTAGTAATTAAAATATCCAACAAGGTGTGCCATTAACAAAGCTTAGTTTCGTTTTAGATCGGGATTCGACCATCTCTGAATTTGTCTCCAAGCGTATAAATGTATTTTGAGCCTATATTGTTCGGGAAGCTTCATGGATCTCGAACATCGAGTAAGGACATAATATCAGAAGCGGACGATAAATCAGAAGTCTTTCCTCTAAGTTCACCTGTTTACTTTAAAAGGGGCCTTGAGATCATACCTTTTATCCAACCGTGTGCCTTTCAACAAACAGTATAAACGTTTGTTTTATGATTTGTACCTCATGGAACATTTTTGATCTCATAAATAATTATTATGTTTTCTTAATTATTGATTCTTTTTAAAATGCATTTTATAGCTCGGGTCTGCTAAAGAGCAACAGTCTTTTATTAGCAGAGTAAGAGGTATATGTTATGTGTGTGTGCGTGTGTGTGTGTGTGTGTGTGTGTGTGTGTGTGTGAGAGAGAGAGAGAGAGAGAGAGAGAGGGGGGGAGCTTGCTAGTTTGATTTGCGGGCATAACTTTTGAGTTTGCACATTCTATTTGTCCATGTGTGTGTGTGTGTGTGTGTGTGTGTGTGTGTGTGTGTGTGTGTGTGTGTGTGTGTGTGTTTTGTGTGTGTTTTCTAGTTTTTTATGTAGTATTTCTGAAGATTTTTCTTGGCTGAGAGAGAATGGTGTTTTTGCTTGCTGGTCTGCAGGATTTCTACCAAGTCTTGAAATGTTTATTATATTATAACATACGTTGTTGCAAGAGTGTGTTACATGTAATACAATAATATGCGCTTCAGCTTATAGGTTTTATGTGTGCCACTGCCCACGAGTATGTTGTGTGTTTGGTTAATTTTTAGCTGCGCATTTACATATCATTATCATTAGTGCATCTTAGTGCACATGGTACGCTTAAAGTGTACATGCATTTTTTTAAACTTGGAAGTTTGTTTTAAAATGAATCTGTAAGTGGTTGTGTTCTCAAAACAAAATGTTTTTCTCTACAACACAGAAAGCCTGGGTTTGAAACCTCGCTACCTTAAAATTACAAAGATCCATCTTGCAGTTTTGGTCGTTTTGAGTTACTAAGACCATTCAGCCAAAAAAACCCAAAAAAACCCCCAACAAATTATCTTCTGTCTGCTCTCTCTAAATCGTAAGATTGTTCGGAGTCGTTATCAAGATATTCAAAGAACTGCATTTCAGGAAGCTTGACATGTTGTGAAACTCAAAATATTTTTTAAAGTAAAATTTCTCCTTTGTAATTCTGGGGTAGCCACCTACCCCCCCCTCATTAGGAAGGTTACACTGTATAAAGAGGACACCAATTTGAGTAGATCTAAACAGTTATCGGGTCTCAGTGTTTGGAGTAACGAATTAGGAAGAACGCAGTAGAGTGAAACAACACACGAGTCACTATTTAGACTTGCTGTCTACTGTGAAGAGAAGGAAAATGAATTGGTATGGCCATGTAACAAGATCGTGTGGCCTGTCCAAGACCATTCTTCAGGGAACTGTGCAGGGGGAGGAGAAAGAGGAAGGCAAAGAAAGAGGTGGACTGACAACATTGCGGAAAGGACAGAGAAATTCTTCTCCCAAACTCAGGTGCTCCCAAAAAACCGGGAAAATTGGGGACATCTGATGAGGCTCCCTATCACACAGCGCCCACGATCCTCGTTGATTATGGGATCAGTAAGCAGTAGGTAAGTAAATGTTTGGAGTAGGGTGAGTTGGGAAGCTGACCCACAGGCGGAAATTTGACAATTCAAAATCGGTGGAAATTTGAAAATTTTTCTTCGTTCTAATTTAAATAGATCTATTAGTTCTTCTGTCAGAGGCATAAAATATGCTCATTGTAGAAATTTTACGCAACCATTGACAATTATTATTTAGAAAATTCTTGAGACGACCTGTTTCAACCGTGCCTGCCAGTGCCCATAGAAAGAAAGAAAGAGAGAGAGAGAGAATAAAGAGAGAGAGAGAGAGAGAGAGAGAGAGAGA
>NW_004797651.1:209754-214533 GCF_000002075.1 Aplysia californica | reverse complement strand
GGAACCTCGGAGTAGAGTAAACCCCTCATTTTGACGGACTGTTTAGGAAGGACGTATGAGTGATGATAATTAGAGAAAAGTGGAAAAATTAAAATAAAAAGGAATAAATAAAGAAATAAAGAGAGAAAGAGGGAAAGAGAGAGAGGGGGGAGGGAGACAGAGGGAGGGAGAGAGAGAACAATAAGAACAACGATGACGACAGCAACATCAGGAGCAAGAGCAGCAGAAACAGCAACATTATCAATATGGAGAGGGGGGAGGGAGACAACAACAATAACAATTATGAGCAGCAATAACAACATCAAAATTCTAGACAATTTTGGCATATCAAATACAAGTAGCTTCAGAAATTATTCAACACCAACAATGAAGAAGACGAGGAAAAGAGAACAAGAGAGAGAAAAATGGAGAGAGAAAGAAAGCGCAAGAGAGATTTATTTCAACTCACCACATCTATTTGTGAGGCAGCGTGGTGGAATCAGGCTCTCGTCAAAATAATCAAAATGAAGAAACTTGCTCTTTTCCGCAGGTATGTGAATTTTTATCAAATTTTTGTTTTTTGGCTCAACATCTTTCATGCCCATTAAAGAACTTATTTCTGGGTGGATTTTTCTGAAAAACGTTGATTAAAGGCACAAAAAATGTAAATTTTCAGTTACCACGGACTCTTAAGCTAAGGAAATAACTAATCTTTGGCAGCCATTTTCTCACTAATTTTACCTCTGAAAACAGGTGATCCCCCACCTCCTTCTTTCGCAGATATCTCGACTTGTATCAAAGATAAATGGATCTTTCTTTCATCCACATAAAGACAAGAGAACAAGTTTAAGGTGACACCAATAGCTCTACATGCCCAAAAATTGACGAGAGCCTGATTCCACCACGCTGCCTCACATTTCCTGGTTGAAGTGTATTGCTAAATCCAATTTGCTTAGTTTGACAAATGTTGAAACATTTCCGCCTTCCCCTGCTTGTTTTAGTGAACTTGTTCAAAGCACTTCACTTTGCAATAAAGTCTGACATTTGTAAACAAGAAGAAGTGCCAACGAATCTAGATGTAGATCTAGATCTTGACTGGGAGATGAGCACTGAATTAGATCTAGATATATATAGATCTACATTTAAGAAACTCTCTCCAGACGCAAGGAAGTCTGGATCTAAACCCTGGATTTGCAATAGATTTATCTATATCTAGAATCTAGATATAGATATAGATCTACTTACAACACAAGTTACAACACACGCTTTTATTCCTGGTGAATTTAAAGGTGTGTGTTTTGAAACAAATTTTCACAGAATAATACACTATTTAAGCCTTTTCTACTTATTCACCAATTGACTTACCTTTCAGGGTCTTTAGGAAAACGATAAAAAGCTAAATAAGGCCGTCTGGTTTTGTTTTTTTTAATTAGTGCAGTTTATTGTACACCGCTTACAGTGTGTGTTCTTAGAATCATCCATGTTTGTTCGAGTTCCCGTCCCAATTCCTGTTGCCACGGGATAGGTCAGATTCGCGGTCTGGCCCAAGTGTACTGTCTCGATAACATTACTAGGTCTCTGCTAGTACTCAAGGCGTTAAACACTTTTATTCATTAGCACATTAAAAAAAATTAAACAAAAAAAAAAGCTATTCAGGTCCAACCCATGGACGGGAATAAGTCAAATAGTCATACGATAGACCTACATAAGGGTTGCTCTCGTGGTCTAAAGGTACGGTGTTCCGCCTCTCATTCAATAGGTCCCGGGTTCGAAACCTGACCGCGACGGAAAATGTTCTGTTCTAAAATGTTCTCCTTTCACCCCCTTTCCTGCTCTTCTGCCAGGTTCTGTCTGAGTGTGTTATTCCGTTGTTAAAGTGGCTGCTCGTCATTTTTTCGTTGTCTGTAACTTTTACAAGATCTTACAGCTTCTGTAATTTAATTTGTGAGGCATTCATACATCAATAATCGAGAAGGAAAGCAGCACAACTGCTGTGTTTGTTAATAAAGTACAATTTCACAAAGACGACCAACACGACAATAAGTCATCATCAACACTTATGAACTGAATGGGTTTTTTTAAATATTATTTTATTTGTGTCTAAGCTTTCTTTGCTCAAAAGAAAATATTTTACGCATCAAATGCAAAACATGTTGACATCTGAAGAGATACTGAACATGTAACAGTGTTGTATGCACACCGGGTCTCCCACATCTTTCTCAACATGCAATAAAGGGATTTAGACATAGAGCAGTTTACTTACTTCTTATGATCAAGCGTATTACGTTTATTTTTTAACAGCTTCATCTGTTCCGATTCATTAATCGTATTTCGTTATTTTCATTGATTGAGAATTTCTCTTCTTTAGAATTTAAAGTAAAATAATAAAAGATAAATTCTGATATATTTTTCGGAAGTTACTCGATGATAGTGCCGGGCTTTGGCTTGACGAAAATTGCCATGACGTCAGCAGAAGCCACTTCCTCACTGAATTTCCAATTGACAATCTCTGCGCCGCTGCTGTAAAAGAACTGTGGGTAAGGTCCACCCGCATAGTCACAATGAGGCGTACTGTTATCCTGGACAAAGAGCCAACCGCTATCCTTATGACATCCCCCGTAATTTCTGTTAATGTAGAAGCGCCGTCGCGGATATGGATCCCCAAGAACACTGAAGTAGTTGACGGGTATTTTTTTCGTCTGCAGGTCCTTCCATTTGCCAGCGTCCTTGAGGTAGTCATAGCTGAACCAGGTCATGTTGGTTGTGCCGGCGGCTTCAAACTTGATGGACTGTTTGAGGACACCGTGGTCATACAGGCCCACGACCACCTCTTCGATTTCCTTCCAGTGATCAACGATATGCCCGTTACGGTAATGCCCGGAGCAAGGATAGGATCCGTTTATCTGAAAAATGAAAGATATTTGATAGAGAACCTGATTAACAATTAATCTAAGTGAATGAGACGTCTGGAACACGGACTCTTAATGGAGAAAGTATGATCCATTTTTGCATAACAGCGTGGGCCGGGAACACAAGAAAACAAGATAAAGAGAAATCAAAAAGACGAATACGGAAAGCATGTAAAATTCCAACGTCTTCATTCCCCTACAACGATGAATTATACATAACAGCTTGCACTTAAAAAAATTAATTCCATCTTTTTAAACAACAAACATCCCTTGTTCCCTCAAATAAAAACATCAGTTAGAAGTAAAAGACCTAGACTTCTGATCGGTAACAAAGAAAGATACAGAAAGTCATATTTACCATCATCTATCAAAATTCTTCCATCTTAACCATCTTGTATAAGTAATCATACAGCTTTAGAGCAGGCATCAGAATAACATTGAGTATTGTATCTAGCTTAAGATTATTATAGTTTATATTGCTGCTCTTTCATATTATACATGTAATTGTAAGCCTGCTTGTGTGCGTGCATGTGTGTGTGTGTGTGTGTGTGTGTGTGTGTGTGTGTGTGTGTGTGTGTGTGGGTGGGTGTGTGGGTGTGTGTTTGTGTGTGTACATGTGGTGAAACACCAAACCAATGTGCCAGGATCTGGACAATAAAGATGTATCTTATTTTATCTTATCTTGTCTTACTGGTTTGAACTGTTGACGACCAGTGACTGTGGCTTAAATGTAATGGCTGTTTACTGTTGCACGCAGAAGGCGTAGTTCGAATGCCTCCTGGAGACGTTGTGACGTTGAGTACTCTCGTCCTCTGGCGGGGATGTTGTGTCCTATTGATCCTTGTTTGGCCTGGCAGGCAAGGTTTAAACAGCCAGCCTCCTCTTTCTAAACGATCAAAACTTGGTCGATGGATGCATATACCATTTACATCAATCAAGGAGATCCGAGCTTATAGTGTGGGCTCTTGCGAAAATCAATAATTTTGATCTTTGATGACATAATTGTGAACAAACATATCGACATTCAGAAACAATATCACTCCAAGACCTTCACATTAGGCGTAACTTAATCAAAAAGCGTGTGCATTTCAGGCCAGGCTTACATAGTATGTTACATCACTTGAGACTTTCAGCTTTGAGAAAATTGTGATGTCCATGCAGGGTCAGCATGATCAAAGAACTCATAATGAAGAAAACAATATGATAACAGCACTTTTTTAAACGAAACCCTCACGACAGAGAACATTTGATACTGCTCAACTTGACGGTCTACCGTGAGTCCTACCTGGACAACCACTGTTTACCTGACCATCTAGCATGGGAATGTATTTTACTGTAAAACCTACACAGGGTAATTTCATATTATCACTCCAACAGCCCAGTGATCTTCTTTTTAAGAAATGTTATAAAGCGACCAATGACAGTCCCAAGCCTGTATAAACTCAAAAAGGCAACGTTTAGCATTGTGGATTGTAGCAGTCTGGTTGACCGCAAAGTGGAACAGTTGTCAGACAGGTACGGTGGCAGATCTTCCTCTAGTGAAATGAAAACATTGCGGTAGACCGGCAGGTGATCCGGCAGCAATCATCTCACCTGTGTGCAGCACGGCTCAACATTATTCATTCCGGTCCTGTTTTTGTATCCGACGTAAGCGTCATAGGCCGAGTAGCCCACACCAGCCGTTCCGCGGAACAACAAGTAGTACTTCACGCAGTCCCCGTAAACGTCAAACGCGCGGCCCCAGTCCGACTCCATCTGGAGAAGGAGGACACACAAGTAATGATGATGATGATGATAGTGATGATGGTGATGATGATGATGATGATGATAGTGACAACGATGATGATGATGATGATGATGATGATGATGATGATGATGATGATGATGATGA
>NW_004797651.1:207316-208948 GCF_000002075.1 Aplysia californica | reverse complement strand
GCGGGTGGCTTTTGATAGTCAGCTTCTCCCTGTAGTTTGTATCGCTGTTTCTGCTGGCAATACAGACGGCCCTGCGCCAGGCGTCCCTTTCAGTGGCAGTTCTTTCGAGTTCTTTATAGGTGGTTATCTTAGCAAACTGGAGGTTTTCCTTAATGGTGTCTTTAAACCGCTTTTTGGCCTCCCGGGATTTCTTTTGCAACTTGCGAGTTCGCCGCACAGCAGCTGTTTGGGCATTCGGTGGTCTTCCATGCGGATGACATGGCCGACCCATCTCAGTTCGGCTTTGACGAGCATGCTTTCTATTCTTTGTGAGCTTGATAGGTTGAGGACCTCAATGTTGGTGATGTGGTCTTGCCACCGGATGCCGAGTATCTAATTTGTTGATGTGCTTCCTGTAGAGTGTCCAGGTCTCCGAATCTTAGAGGAGGGAGGAGAGCACAACAGCTTTGTACACTTTGGTTTTTGTTGACAGCCGGACAGTGTGCTGTTTTAGTACCTTGTTTTTCAGTCTACCGAGAGCTGATCGATGTAGCCGTCTGCAGAGATGATGCTTCCAAGATATTTAAAGTTCTTGGTGTTCTTCAGGCTGTTGCCATTGATAGTGATGTTTGGAGACTGTGAGTTAGTTTGTGGGGCAGGCTGGTGAAGAACTTCAGTTTTCCCGATGCTTACTGTAAGTCCAAAAAGCTTTGAGGATTTTGCAAAGCGAGTGAGCATTGTTTGCAGGTCCTCTTCTGAGTGAGCATTCAAGGAGCAGTCATCGGCGAAGAGCGCTTCCTGAAAGAGCTTTGTGCTGATTTTTGTCTTGGCTTGCAGGCGACGTAGATAAAAAAGAGAGTATTATCAACTGCGAAACTAAAAATGTAATTTACTTAATAACATGCAAATATGCTCAGCACAATATGCAGGACAAACCACCACCACTCTTAGGGCTAGATTTGGTCGTTTTTAAGGACAAGCGGGCTATCCCAGATTTCGGGGGTTTCTAGAAATCTTGACCTACACCAAAAGTGGGCATTACCCTAGCTATGGGAGAAGTTTGTTTTCACTGGTGTGTATATTTGTTTGGTTATAGAGAAAACTCTCCTTGTCTTAGAAACTGAACAAGGGGCAAAAACTAAACCTTCGATTTTCTCAAAACAGCATTTTTCGGGATAGCCCCCTTGTGCGTAAAAGCTACCATTTTAAAATCACAGGTCATCAGTACAAAACCACTCATCCACCCCGGTCGGCCAACATTTTAATAGCGCTCGCCCCAACGGAACCACTGAAATGCATCTTCGGGGGTATAGAGATTGTAAAAAAAAACCTACAAAAGAAAATCTTAACCTTAGAGAATCGAAATGGATGTGGAACCTGGGTTCACATCAAACACTCTCTGGCATCAATATTGATGAGCCTCATTTTAGAGATCTAAAATTTACGACGTAACCATCCAAGCCGCTGCCCAACTTCTCCCCTCTACACCTACCCACCCCTCCCTCCCAATAGAGATCAACATACTCCTCCCTCCCTCCCTCCCAATAGAGATCAACATACTCCTCCCTCCCTCCCTCCCTCCCTTTCTTCCCCACCATGCACCTCAACTCTTTATCTGACTGCGCCTTTTAAAACCATGGCACTACAGTTTCA
>NW_004797651.1:200787-204931 GCF_000002075.1 Aplysia californica | reverse complement strand
CATCATCATCATCATCATCATCATCATCATCATCATCATCATCATCATCATCAGGTACTCAAAGTGGCAAGCCGCCCCCTTCACGATGGGGAGTACCGTTCTCAACGAAGTCAGCAACAACCAATGGGGAAGCTCTGCAGGAACAAAGTATCACATGTCGCTGGAACCAGGTTGAGCTAGCGAGACTGCGGTCGGACCATCATTGGAGCTTAAGATGGTATAAGAACGTTGTAAATGAATAGCTCAGCCCACGTTACCGAATATGCAGCCATGAAAAGGGAGGATGTCAAACATAATAATGTTTGAATGTCCAGGAACAATGAGTATTCGAATGGAGTTATTTGGACATGTGGATGTGCCTCTAAGTATAATAATATTGACAACGGAGCCGAAAATGAGCCACGCTCTTGCTCGAAGATTTCTTCGTGGAGCCCACCAGGCCCATTAAGGAAAAAAAATCATCCATATCATCAGGCTCACCTTGGCAAGCATTTAATAATGCCAAGACTGTCACGACGAACGCAAGCATCTTTGTCGTTGTCGTTGTCGTCTCCTGCAAAGGAAAACAGATACATGTAGATAACGAATGCTGACAGATTCTATTTTTATAAGAAGAATCATAACAGGGGATGAAACATGGGTGTAATCGTGGGTTTCAGTACTAGAACGACAATCAACAGAATGGAGATTGTGGATGGCTAGAGGGCGCAACAGGTACGTCTTACTTTTTTAACTTTCCCTCTATTGTTTTCCTTTATCTGTCTGTCTTACTTTTTCCCGGAACTAAATGGTCACCATTTTGTCGTTGTGCTTATCTTTACTAAAAACAAACAAACAAACAAACGAACAAGAATGGAGAAACACAGGATCAGAACGACCCCAGAAAGCTCGTCGCAAGCAAAGTACTTTGAAAGTGATGCACGTCATGTTTTTTCGATCACAAAGTTGTGGTTCTAAACTAGCCGGTTCTCGTTAACACAGCAGTCAAGCTGACTATTACACGATAGCTCTTCAAAAATATTTATTGAGACCAGCTATCAGGAGTAGGCCGCTGGGTCTGCTTGAGCAATATGTTGTCTTCCATCAAGACAACGCGCCAGAGCACACTACCCGTAAAGTCACCGATTTCCTGGACTTCTGAAAGTGGGAAATCCTTGAACATCCCGCTGTTCCCCACACTTATTATACGAGGGGGTTCAATTAGTCTTTGGTCTGAGTATGTAGGAACCATGGTAGAGTAATGAAATTTCGGCAGCCTTTAAACAATTTTGTTTTGAACACACCATGCAAATTTTCGGGAGAATCCGACAATAATAAGGCACTACTCAGCGTGTTCAATGAAACCATGCTCAAAATGCTTATTTTTCTTTGCTGAAGCTGTGCCATGGAGCCTGTTGAATATCGCTCAGTTATCAATTCTTTTTTTGCACTTGCAAGGAAAATCCCCTTCGCACATGTTTCGGGAAATGGTCCAAGTTTATGGTGACAAATGTCCTCGTTATAATATTGTGGCATACTGGGCAAGAGAATTCAAATCTGGATTCATGTCGGAATGGATGAAGATCGTGAAGGGTGCCCATTGTTTGTTTGTAACTAAAGAAGGTGTATCCATAGTGAAGAAACTGGTCCTACAAGATCGATATATAACTATTAAACAGCTCTCAATTGAAACGATTCTCCTTAACCATATTAACATGAATAAAATGTCTGCGCGGTGAGTACCTGCCTTTTGACAAGTGAGCAAAAGAAGCACGTGGTTGTGTCCT
The DNA here is from genome assembly GCF_000002075.1 of Aplysia californica. Taxonomy (NCBI): domain Eukaryota; kingdom Metazoa; phylum Mollusca; class Gastropoda; order Aplysiida; family Aplysiidae; genus Aplysia; species Aplysia californica. The sequence goes on along the minus strand of NW_004797651.1, from coordinate 203,165 downwards.
GCAAAACTCTCCTTCGAACTGAGTCCAATGACACACATTTCTTTAAAAACATGTTCACGATGGGTCAAACATGGGTTTACCATTTTGATCCAAAACAAAAAATGTCCTCCATGCAATGGGAAACCCCTTCTTCTCCCTCACAAAAGAAGGCAAAGGTAACATCGTCAAGTGGAAAGGTCATGCTGTCGAGTTTCAGGGATTGTGAAGGTATCATCATGACTCACTACCAGGAAAATGGAAACACAGTCATAGGAGACTACTACTGGGGTTTACAGATAAAATTGCAGTCCGAACATGTGAGAAACTGGCGTGGAAAATTCCGTAATGGGGTCCTCCTACTGCGCACAGGGCACAACAAGCAGTCAAGAGAGCAGAACAGTGCAGCTTTGAACTCCTGCTACACTCAACTTATTCACTAGACCTAGCCCCTTCATACTTTTCTATGTTTCCTTACCTTTAAAAAAACCACTCAAAAGACGTCGTTTCAACGACAACAAGGACACCATTGAAGCTGTTGAAGGCTGGTTAGGGGCTCATTGTGGGTCGTTTTTCTCTCAAAGACTTTTAAAGGTCAAAGAGAGGGGGCAGAAATGTGTTACTCTGCATGGTGACTGTGTAGAAAAATAAAAGTATGTGTGCCAAGTTACAAAGCTCTATCTTTATTCCTTCATATTTAGACCAATGACTCCTTAAACCCCTCGTATATGGGAAAGTGATATCAGGCGCTCGTCAGAATATTGAAATTGATGAAACTGGCATTTTCAAGCTAGTTTGACCTTATTTATCGATATTTTGGGGGGCTCGATACATTTTACGTCAATTCGGGAACACATTCCTGTGTGGTTTTTACTGAGAAACGGTGATTAAAGGCACAAAAATGTAAATTTTCAGTTACCATGGGCTCCCAAACTTTGGAACTAACCAAATTTTGGCGGCCATTTACTCCCTAATTTAACCTCTGAAACAAGGTGACCTCCACCTCGTTCGATTGCGAATATCTCGACTTCTATTCCAGGTAAATGGGTTCGTTTTTCATCGAAGGCAAGACAAATTTACGAGAGCCTGATTCCATCTCGCGAGACACATACGACTTCCATTGCTTCCCCAAAGTCAAAAGACTAGGGGGGCAGCAATTTGAAGACGAAAAAGCAATATTGTGCTTGACACAAATCAATGCTGTGCTAAGCATTCAGGCCGAAGCAGACTTGGTTACTGCGTTTTACCGCTGCTTCTCTCGCCTGATGAAATCGTGTATTCAGCATAAAGCAAATTTTAAAGAAGAGAGAAAAAAACAACTGATTTTCTCCGTCACTTTGGGGTTCATAACGTAAACTAAACGGATAAATCTAGTCCAGTACCTTTTAGAAATAATACTAAAGTACATTTTTTTACCGTAGATTATCATTCTTTCAAACAAGTGAGGGATTTACGATTTGCATTTTCGAATCTCGCCTGATGCAGTAGTGAATGTGGAATTCACGATTTCTTCAGTGGGCTATATGAAACGCCGTGTTGTATTCACGGTTATTAGTCCGTGTGTTTTCTCTTATTGGAGACCCTGAAGGTATAAAAATATAAACGCAATACTGTTACAAAAAAGATTTTAAAAGACCAATGTAAAACGGAGTATGAAATTAACAAGACTTTGTGAAACAGAAATGTATTCTTTATTTGACCACTATTATCATTTATTATGATTGGGGTTTTTTTTTACTACCATGCTGGAGCGTACATCTGTAAACTATGCAAAACATGTGTAATAGTATGTTTGATCAGTTAAATAAAATAGCATGAAAACAAACAGTGTGAGGCAGCATGGCGGAATCAGGCTCTCGTCAAAATAATCAAAGTGAAGAAACTTGCATTTTTTCGCAGGTTTGTGATTTTTATCAAATTTTTGTTTTTTAACTCAACATCTTTCATGATCATTAAAGAACTCATTTTTGTGAAGATGTTTCTTAAAAACGTTGATTAAAGGCTCAAAAATGTAAATTTTCCGTTACCGGACTCTTAAGCTAAGGAAATAACTAATCTTTGGCGGCCATTTTCTCACTAATTTTACCTCTGAAAACAGGTGACCCCCACCCCCTTCATTCGCAAATATCTCGACTAGTATTGAAGATAAATGGATCATTTTTTCATCCAAATAAAGACAAGTGCACAAGCTTTAAGATGATACCAATAACTCTACATGCCCAAAAATGACAAGAGCCTGATTCCACCACGCTGCCTCAATATTTAACGACGTAGTCACTAGTGATTCTATTATTTGTTCAAACCTGATATCACTTACATTTTCTATTTGAACTGAAAACTGATGTTTCTAGAGGCGGCGCGTGGTGTGGGGTTCGGGGGGTTGGGGGGGGGCGCTACTAGTA
>NW_004797651.1:196709-198822 GCF_000002075.1 Aplysia californica | reverse complement strand
ATAAAACCTTTCTTAACGTTTTACCAGTTTAGAGCGAGGATAATATTTCATTTGCTGATTTAGACTTTCAAACCAAAAATGAATGGCAGTGTTCCATATCATTACAACGGGAAAGCCTCCAGTACTTTACTAGTAGTCTGGTTCAATTTAAGGTAATCACTAAGGTGGCACTCTCAAGACTCTACTCAGGGTACAGTACAAGAAGAGTTTCTTTTTTCAATTCGCAAGGGAACCAGTAATAATGGCATCTAATTGCGATATCTGCCAAGTCAAGTTTTGGAGGAAAAGAGTCATCTTCCCCGGCCTTTTTTGGGGTACTTGCACTTGTCCCAGTGATAGTTACACTTTCAAAACTTGCTAAATAAGGCAGTTCACCGAGAAAGTAAACCTGTCTAAGGAGGAAAACCATTTCCGATAAGTCTTTGCGGCCTATTTGAAAGCGTGCTATTTGGTTTGTTCGTCATATAGAACCAATTACAGGGGAGTCCGTTGGCCTCTTCAGTTTTTCGTTTCTTTCACTCAAGATGGTATAGGCAGATTTAAGTTTCGATTTTATAGCAAAGAAAAAAATGCCAATAAATAGGCCTACCCTTTCACGTTTATGAGCCCATAATCACACTCTGCCAATGTACCATTTGTAGCATTGAGTAGTATGGTGAGTGGGTCTGATTTATACACTCCCAAAACCAAAACCTGCTAACTTTCCGCTGCCCTTTAAGAGCCTTCAAATTTTAAGACATTCAAAAATTATTTTTTTTTAACAAAGAAAAACAACGAATTACCTTTTGGAATACGTCTGAAAAGCGAAAATTTTCAGAATAGCAAAAATTAGAATCTCTGAAGGGTTTTTCTATTTCTTTGCATTTATAACGAAAGACGAACATTTTCTTTGAAAAATAGACTTACTTCACTTCGTAGAATTTTGCGAGTGAGAGATCGATAAAGGGCCGGTGACCCTTTTTCAAAAGTGGCATCATCAGACTTACAGTTACACTTACGGATTATTGCTGATTTGTCTTTGGACACAGTACATCACCAGAGGACAGACGTACCCTGATTGTTTCTCGCATACTTCACTAAGTTTGAATTCTTCATTCGTGGGTTGTCTTTAAGATAAAACCTTTGTAAAAGTTTATCAACTTCTCTGTAATGACTAGTCAGTAAATATCTAATGCAAACGGTTGTTATAGTTGTGAGACTTTGATTCCATCTAGTACCAGTCAGCTGAGAAACGCGGGGAAACTTGTTTGGGTTTGGAGCCCACAGCATGAATAAATCTTCTAATCCTTTTACTTATTCTTCGCCTTAATTTGTTTGTTAGGGGTTTTTTTTTCTATACTTTCCTTTACAATTTTACAGCTTCATCGGTCTCCAAATTGTAATGTCAACACCCCGTCAGTCCTATCGTCTGTCCTCTCATCATCACTGTCTACGCATTCTACTCTCACATTACTATACTCGGTGCACTACGGGTCGCTTCTTTAGCAAAATCTAACGGTTATGTTTTATCGTCAACCGGCATATTAACCTCATCCCAATCATTATGATCTAATTTTTGTGTCAACATCATCTTCATCATCCGATCTTTCCGTGTACGTAGAATCTGTAACTCCTTTGAGAGCGAGTCTTCTCTGCGTAGGTCTAAGCGCCCCAGCTTTCAGCGTAAGTAAAACGTCTCGGGAACCTTAGAAATTCGCCTGAAAATCGAAAAGTGTTCACGCAACTCAACTTTACACAGGAAGATTGAATTCCAAAATCATATCTGAATACTTTTTGAAAGTTTGAGAGTGAAAAATGAAAAAGCAAGCTCTTTTCTGCACGCACAACTACCTGATTCCAGGGTGGCGCGCGGTGGGTGGAAAGGTTGTACAATAGCGCGCGCCAGAGAGGAGCGCTACGCCCCGAAGTGGTGTGAACAACAGCGCGCCAATGTGGAGCACAGTGAGGCGAAAAGGTCTAACTTAATTAGTTATAGTTATAGTAGAGGGTTTTACGGCGCTCGCAACTGCATAAGGTCATATGAGCGCCAAGGGGTGGGTGTCAACAGAGAAGTCTTTACAGAGAATCAGACTTACTCTGCTCACCTCTCTAGCTTCAACAGCACAAAGTCTGC
>NW_004797651.1:189352-196112 GCF_000002075.1 Aplysia californica | reverse complement strand
ATGCTGCAGCCATGCGATGTCTCTGGCACGATCAAAGTCTCTCAGCTTTCGTCTTGGTGGTATGTTGATGCGATACTGGATTTTGCGCAAATGGGGGCTTATATTGCCACCAAAGTGAGCACAGCTCGAGATAGTACGTCTGTTTATGACGTGCACCAAACATTTTAACTGTAGAATGTCCGTGATGTCGCAAACAAGTCAATAAAGAACAGCAAATTTGGCAAAAATTCTCCGAGGATTTGCATGCTGCACGTGGTGGTTTTGGTCCTTCAGGAGGCTTTAGAGCAGTGGTTTTCAAACTTTTTTCGCCCACCGCCCCCTTTTTCACCCAGCCGAGTCCCAGCGCCCCCTACTCCGCCCCAAACATCAATACGACATAGCGACATGCATAGTAACAATCACAAATAAAGAGAGAGCTCAAAAAGTAGGGTACAAAATAAAGTGTCTAAATTCTAATGATTTGGTTCTGAATATTTGTTGGGTCACAAATCACCATCATTACAGTCTTAAAATAAGCGTGTACGAGAGATTATAAAACACATTTCTCTTCAATGTTATGCAAGGGCACTGAGAACAAAATACTGTCATTTTATGCACATGTGTCATCGATATTAAACGACCGGTGTTGTTAACATCAATAAAAATAAAGCATGTATTATGACATTTACAGAAGCAAAACACTTTTTTTAAAAAGAACCCAAAATCAGTGATCATTAGTTTGAAAACAGATTGACATTATTTTTATGAAACGTTTTCTCCCATCAAGGGGCTGCATGAGATTTGTATATATCAAATATCTTCATTATAGAACATGAAAATAATATTATTAAGCTGTTCAAATGTGAGAAACCACACGGAAGAAAAAGTATGCATGGGTCTTAGTCTGTAATTATCACCATTATCGTAATCATCGCCATCATCATCATCATCATTTTCATCAACAGTGGCAGCACATGCACATAGCAAACTCTATTAAACAAGTGAGTATTTTGTTTTAGAAAAAGAAGAAAGAAAAGCAAAAAAAAAAAAAAGAAAAGAAAAGGCGTATTCAGGTATCAAGTAAGGGTAAACTACGGAGTATGCATATACAAATAAGTCATTGACACTGCCCTAAAGGGAAGTACGGACCTGGTGAGACGAAACCAACTTATCAACATCAGGTTTCAGATTGGTCAAGTCAGTAGCAGACGCTAATCGTCACGCTCTGTGATCGTTAGTTTGTTCCTCTGCTTCGTCAGCAACCTTGTCACTGCACAGAATCCCCTTTCTACTAGACAGGAGGTGGGAAAAGCGATGAACAACAACTTGATATTTTCCCTCATAGAGGGATATTTGTCTTGCACAAAAATTTTCAACCAGAATGACTGGTACTTTTTCAAAAATGGTTTGATTTCAAAGTCACTTTTCACTGTCAGCTCTTCTTCAATTGCCAATGTCAAGTCACCATCTGTTCCAGTATTGAGTGGGTCCAGTACCCAGTCTGGAATTTCCAGTTAAAAGATATCAGTAAACCTTGTCTTCGCGATCATCTCTGAGGTGGTTGGTATATATTCCTAGTTCCTCGTCAGAAACCCGCCCTTCTTTCAGTGTCTCTGTCAAGCTAGGAAACAGCAAATTTTCTTTTGCCAATGTTTCGGTGAAACATTTCCAATTTCGACAAGAATGACGAAAGCATGGATTTTGCCTTGATCAGGTTGGTGTCATCCCCCTGCAGCTGCAAGTTGAACTGGTTGAACTTTGTGAAAAGATCTGTGAGGAACGAAATGTTGTTCTTGTGTTGTTGTTTTTAGTTTATTGCAGAAATAACTGTCTGTTTCTTGAAAAAAGCTCCAGCACAGAGTCAAACATGCAGAACAATAATTGTTTTCAACAGTTTTCTTTTGAGAGCCACCGGACTTCAGTGTGCAAAAGAAAGAACTGAAAGTTCTCGTCATTTTCAGTGCACAGCTGTTGGAATAATCTCGAGTTCAAAGCGTGGACGTTGATCTTGTTCACACACTTGATGACAATGGCCAGTGAGTCATGCAGACTTTCATTCAGTTTCTTTTACTCTAAATTCTGTCTGTGAATGACACAGCGAACAATTAGTACTCCAGGAACTGATTTCTTCAAGAAGCTCATAAATCCACGGTACCGACCAGTCATCGACGGTGCTCCATTTGTTGCACAGGCAATTCTATTGGTCAGAGGGATCTGTTTCTCCTCGAAAAATTCTTGGACCACTTTGAAAATGGACTCGACTTTAGTATCTGTTTCCAACATTTTCGCAAATTGCAATTGTTGCATTATTTACCCCACCCTCTATGAACCGATATCCAGTTGAATGCTGAAATCACGTCCTTTAATCATTTTGCACAATGATTCCTAAACATTTGCTGACATCCCATCCATACATTTTTGAACGGTATTGTCACTTCGTGGCAAGAACTTTCAACACAGGCGTGGCGGTGCCGGACTGTGCTGACCACCTCTCTTATCACAGGCAATGAGGTCCTCGCCGAGAGTACGTGGTTTGCCTGCCTTTGCAATTAGCAGAGATAAATTATAAGTTGCTTGTAAGCCTTCTTCAGCTTGATCGACGTCGGATGCAAACATCTATTTAATTGAGTTTTATTTCTGATAAATTGATCTTTAGAGTTTTGAAATGTGCGAGATCTTTGTCAGATTTGCCGGGATAAATCATCTTTATATGGGCTTTGAGTGCAGGGAAAGAAAGTTCTTTCTTATAAGTAGTATTGTAAACTATGCCTCAGTTATCAACTTTTGTATTTGTTGTTTATGTGGCTTCTTTCCCTTGACCATTTTTTATGTTGCCTTTCATGAAAATTTCATACCGCCCCCTTAACGCCCACCACCGCCCCCCAATCGCCCAATTTCGCCACAGCGCCCCCCAAACTGTCGCCACCGCCCCCCAGGGGGCGGTAGCGCCCACTTTGAAAACCACTGCAATAAACCAATGTGTACTCATAATGTCTGAATTCTGTAAGGACATTTCTGACAGATCTTTTAAAACTAACGTCGAACCTGCCCAAGAAGACCACCTATTGCTGAGAGAGTGGTCTTTCTAGACAGGTGATCCACTGGAACACTGTCATTTAAAATTGGTCGCTTTTAAGAACAAGCTGGCTAACCCAGATTTCGGAGGTTTCCAGAAAGCTTGACCTACACCAAAAGTGGGCATTGCCCTACCTGTGGGAGAAATTTGGTTTCTTTGGTGTGTATATTTGTTTGGGTATAGACACAACTTTCCTTGTCTTTTAAAGGGTAAACAAATTTACCTTCGATTTTCTCAAAACAGCATTTTTCGGGATAGCCCCCTTGTGCTTAAAAGCGACCAATTAGCGGCTGAGCGAGAAGTGAGTCCAGACTTAAAAGTAATGACAAGCGAGTGTCGGTGACACGGGGATCAGATGGGTGGTCACTGGGGTGTCTCCTCGAGCAAGAAACGATAATCATAACCAACAAAAATTGCAGTGCTCTGCACAGGGGCATGCCTGTGAAATTGTTTTTTAATGGGTGCAATATTGTTTAATTATGTATTTATGTGTGTATTTATGTATGTTATGTATTTATGTATGTTTCTATTTATAATTGTGTATTCGTGCATGCACGTTTGCCGTCGTAGCTCAAACTCCCCCCCACGGAAGTCAAAACAAAGTAATTAATAATTTATCTTTTTATTCATTTATTCATTATTCATTCATTCATTTATTCATTTATTTACCACTATTTTGGTACAAACAAACATGGGGGTGGTGTTGGAGTGGGAAATGGTCGACTGTACAAATGATCGTCTTGGACAGGTGGTCGCTAAGGCACTTTCGACGGTACAAATTATCGTCTTGGACAGGTGGTCGCTAAGGCAGGTTCGACTGTACAAATGGTCGTCTTGGACAGGTGGTCGCTAAGGCAGGTTCGCCTGTGCTTTTGTTAGGAAACATCAGCTTGTATCAACGTCTTTTTGGTACTCCAGAAAAGCCCAAGTGTCAGGTCCACATTCATCATCATCCCGTGCTTGCCGACTGGCGTAGACCTCCACTTCCATCTGTCTTGCGTTGCAGCAATGGTGTCTGTTGTTCTTGCTGTTCCCAGCCATGTTGTCAACTTGTCCAGTATCTTTTCCCTCTGTCTGCTTCTGCCCCTCTTTCTATCAAACTTGCCTGTTGTTACAATATTCTCTAATTCTTCTTTCCGAATGTGTGTCCAATGAAATTTGCCTGTCGCATTCGTATATTCGTCATAAAGTTCAGATTACGATATATCAAATTACCCCAATGACCTTTCTCCCAGCATGTTCACACCATTGAGAGCTCAAACAAAGATAAGTCGTGTTGGCTTTACTTCTTGTTTAGATTTAGTTAAGGGTTTTACAGCACTTGCAACAACGTTGAGTCATATAATCACCAAAGATTAGAGGTGTTACTAAAAAGTAACATACAACGAAACGAAGGAGGAGAGATGTGGGCGGTAGATCAGATGTTTGATAGGAGAAGGAGCAAACGGCATCAGAGCACCCGCCAGCCACCCACGTTAGTTTTATAACCCTTACAGTTTTAATTTACAACAATTACAGCATGCATTCGTGGTGTAGCCGTGAGGTACTTCCACGTCGTTAGCAGACGACATGGGTTCGAGTCTCGTGTGGGGAAGAAAAGAAGAAAAGAGAAGAAAAGATTAGAGAAAAGAAGAGAAGAGAAGAGAAGAGAAGATGAGAGAAGATGAGAGAAGATGAGAGAAGATGAGAGAAGATGACAGAAGATAAGAGAAGATGAGAAAAGATGACAGAAGATAAGAGAAGATGAGAGAAGATGAGAGAAGATAAGAGAAGATGAGAGAAGATGACAGAAGATAAGAGAAGATGAGAGAAGATGACAGAAGATAAGAGAAGATGAGAGAAGATGACAGAAGATAAGAGAAGATGAGAGAAGATGACAGAAGATAAGAGAAGATGAGAGAAGATGACAGAAGATAAGAAAAGATGAGAGAAGAGGACAGAAGATAAGAGAAGATGAGAGAAGATGACAGAAGATAAGAGAAGATGAGAGAAGAGAAGATACGATCTACTTCACTGATCCACAACTGAACGAAACTGACATTCTGCCACGTATTAACTACATGTGTGTGTGTGTGTGTGTGTGTGTGTGTGTGTGTGTGTGTGTGTGTGTGTGTGTGTGTGTGTGTGTGCGCACGTCTTTCTGTATGTGTGTGTGTGTGTGTGTGTGTGTGTGTGTGTGTGTGTGTGTGTGTGTGTGTGTGAGTGTGTGTGTGTGTGTGTTTGTGCGAGTGTATTCGTGCTTGTGTGTATGTGTGTATTTGTGTGGATTCATCTGTTCTTTTGTGGGTGTCTGTGTTTTTTTCTGTGAGTGTATGTGCATGCACGTTCGTGTGTGATTGTGTGAATCAGTCTCTCTCTCTCTCTCTCTCTCTCTCTCTCTCTCTCTCTCTCTCTCTCTCTCTCTCTCTCTCTCTCTCTCTCTCTCTCTCTCTCTCTCTCCCCCCCCCCCTTTCAATCATACACCCACTCCCTCTCTCTCTACTACCGCACACCGCGGAAGCTATGGACAAATGCAGGGAAGATGAACAATGAGAATGGAAGACTTTTTCTTTGATGGGGACAAACATTAGAATGTTCAAACTTCTCGTGATAAAGTGAATAGAAGCATTATTATTAATATTATCATTATTATCATTATTATCATTTTTATCATTATTATAGAGATGATGATGATGATGATGATGATGATGATGATGATGATGATGATGATGATGATGGTGATGATGATGATGATGATCATTACTATTATGGCACAAGCACATTAAGACTGAACACTGGATACCGAACTCCTAGTTTGGTCAACTGGCGTCGCAAGCGTACGCCAAAAGTGTCCGAATCATTGCTCGAGGCATCTTGTCGGTCGGGTGGATGCCCGGGTTTTCCATGGCCACTGACATGTCCCAACCATCGAGAAAGATCACCTTCTCCTTGAGCGGAGCGAAAATCTGTCGGAGGAGGGGGAGGAAGAGGGAGATGAGGACGTCTCCTCCCGCCGAGTGGTTGACCACCCACTCTCTGGTGATCACGTGGGGCCCGCGGATGGCCAACACGGCGTCCTTGTTCCTGGACACGAGACGTGTCATGGCGTCCCGGAGAGCTATCAGCCTCTCTCTCACCACGCTCATGTGTGCCGTGGTGTAGTGCACGTAGTAGTGAGCGACCACAACGTGACGGCCGATGGATGGTATGGCGTCGATCTGCGCAGGGAGGCCGGGGAGTGTGATCCGTGGGTAGAAGGTCGACTGGATGTAGGAGTGGTATTCCTGCGGGTGATAGGTCATGGCGAAATCCCCGACACCACCGGTGCAGCTGCGGTGCATGGACCACACGTTCTCGCGCCCACCACCCAGTTTCCCCGTGCAGTTGGTCAACTTGACCAGCTCTTTGAACACGCGCAGAGAGTTGGAGTCTCCGAGAACCCACACGTGCGTCTTCTGCAGACACTTCCTCAAGAAATCGGCCGTCAGTTCGGGCTCTGCGCAGATCGTGGAGTGCCATGTGAGAGATTTGTCGAAGTATCCTCGTGGCGAGGGGGCCTCCCAGCTCGTCAGGGGCGATAAGTCGTGGCAAGGGTTGGGTGCGTCAACGCTACCTGGTGGCGGAGACAGAATATTCTTGACGTATGTGCAGAAGTGGGAAGGGGAGGGGGGGGGGGGGGGGGAGAGACTTATAGGAGCCTCAATATTTGAAGGACTCTTGTTTTCT
>NW_004797651.1:184925-186994 GCF_000002075.1 Aplysia californica | reverse complement strand
CCCCACGCCCACCCCGGGTCAGCGCTACAGACTGAAGGGTCTTTAGGCCATTCCCAAAAGGGGGGTTATTAACATGTTCCTATGTACAGTAGAATTGTAAATGGGCTGATTTATCCCTCTCGGGCCATGCTGTGCTGGAACAACATGGGGGAACAGAAGTAGGCGCCCGAAGTAAGACTCATTTCCAAACTGTTAGCCTCAGGAAAAAGTCATTTTCTCTTCGTTGATTCACTTTGCCCCGGCTGAAGGAATCTGTGAGAAGTCAAGTTTTTCAAGGGTTGTAGAGAGCACTCCGTTTTCTTTAATGGCGAGAACGTTCAAGGTGAGCAGACACATTGTGCTCGCGGCACGTGGTTGCCTGGCAGCAACAAAATCCCCCAAAAGGACAGGCCCAGGCGATCAGGACGCAGAAAGGTAAAATGGAGGGAGGACGCATTCATCAGAACGAAACAATTGAGAAATCGATGCAAAACGGCAACACAGACCCAAAATGAGCTGAACAGAATCAGTAAATGGCAAATCGAGCTTTGTCATGCCTGTTCTTTGCCGTTAGAAACAGGGGAACCTTCACGCAAGGTGCTTACTTTGTCGCCTAAACAGGGGCGAAGGCTGACTTGTTTGACAGGGTAATCAAAGTGAGAGGGGACCAGATAGGGCCTGGAGATATCACACTCACACAAGTCCCAAGAATATTACTGGCACTGGAGACTGGAAGCGGCAACTCTGAGTTGTGAATGAAAATAAATCCTGAATTCGTGTTATATGCATATTCAACTGCTAAAATAATCGGGAAAGTATTTTATCAAATATTTATTCTAACTAACCATAAATTTAACTTTAGATTTGAACACACGAGCATCAAGGAAAGAAGCAGAGATGTCAGTACTACAATGGCAGGCAGCCGAAACACTTTGGTAGAGCATGCCAATTATTAATTTTTTATTTCACATTTGGCTGTTTTTTGTCTAGCTTTTCGCGGCCGGGAGTCAGTGTCAGAATCGAGGTCACGATCTGATTATAGGACGTTAAAAAGTCGAGGAAAAAGACCTCCAGTGTGCTTGTTAATTAACCCTATCCGTACAACGTGTTTTACTATCGTGTCCATACGGCGTGGGGAACTCTGTGCCACCACTTTACCCTACCCATACGTCGTGTTTGACTATCGTATCCATACGACGTGGGGAACTCTGTGCCACCACTTAACCCTATCCGTAAACGTGTTTGACTATCGTATCCATACGACCTGGGGAACTCCGTACCACCACTTCCCAAAGAGGAATTTTACTCGTTAATCCGATCAGTACACTTTGCATAGCAGTCTGTCAAAAAGATTTTTTGAGAAATACTAAAAGTGTCAAAGAGATCTTCGTACTAGATCTAGAAGTATTCTAACATGTGAAGAATTCAACCGTCGGATACAAAATGGCCACAGGGAGTACGGATAGTGTTAGAAACGAATGTCACCACCTTACTATTAAATGGTTTTATCAACTCCGAGGTTTGAGAAATTTGATGTCAAAGATTTTGAGCTTCTCAGGTCAAGTTTTATTGGATGCAGTTCTTTGAATATCTTGACAAGTATTCTAAAACAATCTTACGATTTTGATAGAGCAGATAGAACATTTGGTTTCTGACCTCGTGGTCTCCGTAACCCAAAACGGCCTAGAATGTCAGATAGAACTTTGTAACTCTGAGGCACCGAGTCGTTGAGACACGCGTACTTTTCTTTCAAAATCAAGCCCAAAGACAAGTTCGAGTATTCATGCAGGACAATGCCCCTGCTCGTAAAACTGCAGTGACAAATCAGTTTCTCACAGCCAGCAAACAATCCTGTTCCACACACAGGACTCACCCAGTTCACCAGATCTCAACCCAGTTAAGCCTGAGAGATATTTTAGACCGCGCCATTCGTGCTTTTGAAGCTCACTTGGAACGAGCTTGAAATGATGGCCCAGGACAGAGATAAATGGAAGGGGCTTGTAGTTTGGCCTATAGCCTGCCAGGGGTGAAAGGCACTGATGATGATGATGATGATGATGATGATGATGATGATGATGATGATGATGATG
>NW_004797651.1:183641-184825 GCF_000002075.1 Aplysia californica | reverse complement strand
CCCACACACACACCTGGACATGGCACGTAACATTGCCAGCTCCGCCTTGGTCCCCGTGTATTGGAGCCGTGACGTCAGTGTTCTCGTTCCGGCAAAATCTCCGCACTCCAATCTGGGACAAAACAGAAATGTGAGACGTCATGGGAAATATTTGGGCATATGGAGATATGGAGTTATTGGTATCATCTCAAAGCCTGTTCGTCTGCCTCTCTTAAGGTAAAAAAAAAAATATTCATCTATGTTGAATAGACGTCGAAATATTTTGTGATTGAAGGAGGTAGGGGTCGCGTGGTTTCAGAGTAAAAAAATAGCGAGAAAATGGTCGCCAAAGTTTGGTAACTCCCAAAGCCTGAGAGTTCTTGAAAACTGAAATTTAACATTTTTGTTGTACCTTCAATCAATGCATTTCACTAAAATCGACACAAAAAATGTGTTTTTTAAATGGACATGAAAGGTGCGGAGTCAAAAGAAGAAAATTAGAAAAAAAAATTGCCCATCGGCAAATTACGTCAATTTCTTTGATTTTTTTTCTTTTTTTGACGAGCAAAAAAAATATGTGAGGCCTCGTGGGAAGTTCAGACGCTCGTCCAAATAGCAAATGTTACAACAACAAAAAAAGAAAAAACTGCATTTTTCCCTCCGGTTTGGCATTTTTAAAATGGAATTTTTGTTCTTTGGTCCACCAGCTTTTACGTTCATCTAAAATCACGTTTCTTTGTGGGGGTTCCCCTGGAATGTTGTGAATAATATAGGCACAGGAAGTCTCAAACTTTGAAAGTCACCAGACTTTGGCGACTTCTTTCTCAACTCGCTTATTTTACATCTGGAACAAGACAACCCCAACATCCTTCAATCGCAAATATCCCGACTTCTATTCAAGATACATAGGGTTTTTTTTTTGTAATGAAAGCCAGACACGTTATGGTCACGTATTCAGATTATTTCGATAATTTCCCTTGCCCACAAATTGACAAGAGTCTGATTCCCTCGCATCGTAACACATCTATTAATAAATTGTTTATCTGCAATCACGGACATGTTAGTCCAGCTGTACATATATGGGAAACAACAACAACAACAACAACAACAACAACAACAAAAACAACAACAAAAACAACAACAGCAACAACATCAACAACAACAACAACAACAACAACAACAACAACAACAACAACAACAACAAA
>NW_004797651.1:182248-183278 GCF_000002075.1 Aplysia californica | reverse complement strand
CTATTTTTTGTAAATGGTCAGTCTAGCCATCATGTAGCCGTCATTAAGTACGGCTAGCCTCTTCCTTTTTTAACTTTGTTTTGGTCAATTTGATCGTCCACACCGATAGACAGTATTCAGAAAGAAACAGAGAGAGAGAGAAGAGGGGAGGAGTTGATCTTGCGAGAACTTCCGGCGGGTGAGAATAGCCACTTTCATAATATAAAATGAATTGAATATGATCACTTACGAGTGAAGCACTCTGCTACAATTTTGGGAATCAGTCGACAGCGTCGGCAAATTTAGCGTTGAATTTTTATTGAGGAGGCCTAGATCTAGAATTTAGATCTAGAATCTAGATCTATGGGATCTTGGGGATCTTGATTTTTCTGCTGGGAGGTTGTTACGTTGTATCCCTCTCAGGCTGGATTTTACTGGACCACCTCACCTGTCTGGGCCTGTGATAACTATGCGCACCTAGCCTAAGTAAACACTTATAGTATAGTTCTCTATGTGCGGACAAAAGGTAGTTCCGCGGGCGACTTCGCGCAGAGCGCAAGGCAGCTACGAGAGGTGGTGGTTAAGGGTGGGTAGGGGATGGGGTGGGTAAGGGATTTAACTTTGGTGGACCCACCGTGTATCATACCAACAATGGGGGGGAGAGAGAGAGGGAGGGAGAGAGAGAGAGACAGAGAGAGAGAGAGAGAGAGAGAGGGGGGGGGGGGGGGGGGGGAGGGGGACAAAGTTAAGAGGACAATCGTGCTTACATATTATCATTACGGAGTGTCTACGTACACGGTAACCGGGCCCGTAGCCACAGGGTCTACGTACACGGTAACCGGAAGGTCCAAGAGATAGTTCACTCAGCCACTATCTCTCTCTCTCTCTCTCTCTCTCTCTCTTTATCTCTCTCTCTCTTTCTTTCTCTCCTCTCTCTCTCTATCTCTTTTACTTCCCCTCCCCCCCCTCTCTCTCTCTTCTCTCACTCTCTGTCTCAATCTCTCTCTCTCTCTCTCTCTCTCTCTCTTCTCTCACTCTCTTCTCTCACTCT
>NW_004797651.1:180713-182103 GCF_000002075.1 Aplysia californica | reverse complement strand
ACTACACACACACACACACACGCACACAGACACTACACACACACACACACACACAGACACTACACACACACACACACACGCACACAGACACTACACACACACACACACACACAGACACTACACACACACACACACACGCACACAGACACTACACACACACACAGACACAGACACAGACACTACACGCACATATCAAATGAGAAAAACAAACCGAAAACAAGCAAAACAAAACAACAAATACATGTGAGGCAGCGTGGTGAAATCAGGCTCTCGTCAAAATAATCAAAATGAAGAAACTTGCATTTTTCCGCAGGTTTGTGAATTTTTATCAAATTTTTGTTTTTTGGCTCAACACCTTTCTTCCCCATTAAAGAACTCATTTCAGTGTGGATTTTTCTGAAAAACGTTGATTAAAGGCGCAAAAATATACATTTTCAGTTACCGCGGACTCTAAAGCTAAGGAAACAACTAATCTTTGTCGGCAATTTTCTCACTAACTGTACCTGCGAAAACAGGCGACCTGTACCTCCTTCATTCGCAAATATCTCGACTTGTATTCAAGATAAATGGATGTTATTTTCATCCACATAAAGACAAGTGAACAAGCTTTAAGATGATACCAGTAACTCTACATGCCCAAAAATTGACGAGAGCCTGATTCCACCGCGCTGCCTCACATTATACAACAAAGCAGCAACACTAGCAAACAAACGTAAAAACCAAACAAAACAAAAAATAAAAAACCAAACAACCCCTCCCCCCAACAAACCCCCCAAAAAGAAGCAACCAACACTCCGCCTTACTTTACTGGTGGTGTTTGGCCAGAGGCACGTGGCCGCGATGACGTAACTTCCGTTGTTCAAATCAGTCACGTGAGCAGCGGCAGACGCCAGTCTGGTGTTGTTCCGGTAAAGGACGAGCCAGGCTCTGACGTCATCACCCCCCTGTGTCCGCCTCTTGCCGAAACCGTCCACCAGGTCGGCGCGCACTCGGACCACGCCCCCCACGTCACATCCGACCTTGAAGGCCTTGAACTCCAAGGGGGTCAAGGCCGAGGTCTGTAAGTCTGGAAGCTGTCGCAAATCTTGAACAGGTTTTTCTTGAAGAAGCGTCTCCTCCCAAGCAAACATGTGTTGGTTGTCGTGAAGCAGGGGAATAGGACGGAAGTGGGAGCCAAGTCTTTTATTGAGCTGTGAATAGTCGTGTGGTTTGAGTGAGCAAACGTCTTTCATTTCCTTCCCGGCCTTGCATTCCTTGGCCAGGTTTTGGCGACAAAGCTCTGATGTCTTCCATTTGAAAGGTTCCAACGCTTCATAGAAGGTCAATAGGTGTTTGTGCAACTCTGAAAAAGTAATTATAAAAGTAGAAATTATAATAGTTAACGTATTAT
>NW_004797651.1:178384-179814 GCF_000002075.1 Aplysia californica | reverse complement strand
TGTGCAAGCCCCTGGCAACAATAATTTTAAAAAACCCACAATATAAATGCAAAACAATAACATGAGCGGACCATGGCGCTAAGTGGACAATCAGGGTAATTAGAGTTGAAACAGGCTGAGCCTTGCTTCGCAGCACTTTTGCACATCTCTCGCTCTCCATTGTACTTGGCCGGACCAGGAGAAGGGGGGTGGGGGGGGGTAGGCCTTGCAGAGTCGCGAGCAAGTAAGTGGATACGTGATTAGATTGACCAGATAGCTTCAAGGTGTTGGGGTCGTGGGTCAAAGTGCACTGTGGCACGGTCGTGATAACTTAAAAACCCGGTAAGAGACGTCAGTTGGTTGTTGGCAGTCGAAGGGTGAGGACGTAGGGGAGCCCTGAAAGGAAGAATAGCGGACCACTAGGCACCAGGGGCGCCATAGTGAAAGTAGTTTTCTGACCGTCGGTTACAAGTGGTCCGGTAAAGTACAATCTTACCCCACCTCAGTCCAGGTTGGCCCTAACAGGCAAGGTGGAAGCCTGCCTCCTAAATGACCTAAATTGTATCGGTGGGGTGTAGTACACCTACATTTTTTAAAAGTCTACTGAGTTGCTAGACTTGATGGACCAAGGTTGTTTAATAGAATAGGATAGGCCTATTTGGAGTCTTTAGATTTATATTTTGTGGCATGTGATGGTATTTGTTAGTAGTACATCTTGTTCTATTCTTCTTTTGGATGAAGCAAAAATCTCTTTTGCCTTTCTACTGGCACTGCTATTAGATCTAGATCTACTAACGTAAAATATTGCGTCCTAAATCAGGGCAAGTCTTAAATCTTGATACGTGTATTCTAATGAGCTACACAGACCTGCATGCCTACTGTACTACATACATTTAATCAATCACCTTGCTTTGTTTTCTCTATATCATTCACAATGTATGGTATGGTGGATGATTGTATGATAATAAATTATTTTTTAATTAAGTTAGCTTTGTCCATCCGGAGGGATGACAACACTGACGTACGCTGACTAAGCACCTTTTTTTCCAAATAAAGTTCACAGTTTTGAGATAAAGAGGCTTTTTGTCCGAATGACCGTTTAAAAATTGTAGTTGTTCTTCCGAAATTTGAATTCTAATTTAGTAAAAAACTAGTCACAGTTTCACTTTGATTTTTTTTTTTCACACAGCAGATATGCTTTGATTAGGCTTTCGATTTTGTAGAAGAAAAAAAAATTTAGCCAAAGATGAAGAAAGGCGTTTTGTCAGCTTACGGCAGTTTAGTTTTTCTTGCATGTAATGGACTGTTGTGCTTCTTTGAAAATAGATAGAGATAGATTAGACTGGGACAACTCTGTGGCCCCACTCACTTCCTGACGGCTGCCAATATATTGTTCATGTATGAGAAGGAATCAATCTTAAAATAAAGAATAGACTGTTCTTCTACACCCC
>NW_004797651.1:175586-178284 GCF_000002075.1 Aplysia californica | reverse complement strand
AGCAGCAGCAGCAGCAGCAGCAGTAGTAATAGTAGTAGTAGTAGTAGTAGTAGTAGTAGTAATAGTAGTAGTAGTAGTAGTAGTAGTTGAGGGAGCCGTAATGTTAGCCCCAGATTTGACGCACCAGGTAATGGAGAAGCCGGAGAAGAGACATTCTGTACACCGTACATTGGCTTGGGGTATATCATTTGGAACGACGCAATTTGCACCCTGCTGGAAAACATGGGGAAAGAAAAAAAAATGTAAAAAGAAAACTATAAATAGCATGGCTTTGGGGGAAAAGATGTTATAGTCTCATAGTCTGCTTGTATAATGCGATTTTGGAAAGAGTTTTAAGGCTTTTGAAATGCAAAGATTAGAGGTATTGATTACAAGAAAGCAGCAAATCCTATTTGCAATCTCTTTAGCGAAGGTGAAAAGATCAAATAAGTATAACAGTTTAAATATCTAGGGTATATAATAACATCTGATGCTAAAAGTGCAACAGAAATAAAAAGGAGAACTACAATGGATAAGGCTAGTTTCATTAAAATGAGCCCAATCCTGAAAAATAGAAACATCTCTATGACTACCAAAATGAAAGTTCTGAAATGCTATGTTTGGTCAACCCTTCTATATTATGGCAGTGAATACTGGACATTCACTAAAGACAGTGAACATAAAATAGAAGCAACAGAAATGTGGTTTCTTAGTTGTGAGCGCCGTGAAACCTCTACTAAAACTAAACTAAAAGGAGACTGCTGAGAACATCGTGGAAGGAAAAGAAATCAATTAATGAGATAGTGGTTGATGAGGCCCACGTGGGACGCTCACCGTTAAAACAATCAGGAAACGACTAATGCAGTTTTGGGGACAGCTGAATAGACATGAAAAAAAGTAACTTAAAAGAAGAGGAAGTTGTATAGAAGGTTACTAGGGGGAAGCTACCCGATTAATAACCTTTTTAAAATTATATTATTTAGAAAAATCGATTTTTGCGAGGTAGAGCACTTTAAATTAGAAACGAAATTGTACAATACCGAGTCGAGAAACGGAAGTTGCACAATACCGAGTCGAGAAACGGAAGTTGCACAATACCGAGTCGATAGACACAAGTTTCACAATACCGAGTCGAGAGACGGAAGTTTCACAATACCGAGTCGAGAGACGGAAGTTTCACAATTCCGAGTCCATATTGAGAAAAGAAGTACATAATATTGTATTGTCTGCAAAATCCGACGAACACATCCGGATGGAAGTTTGCGCCAACATTTCTATTGACTTCATTCTCTCGTCTAGAGCCCATCTCGTTTTTTTGTGCTCTAAATATTTGATGAAAACTTCAGTCACGTGACTGCATGGCGCAGTGCTGTGCTTCATCACGGTTTTTATTATTTTTGTTTTGTTTTGTTTTGACTCATGTGAAAAACAACAAAAGCGAAAAGAACAAGCTGTGCTGTTCCTATTCTTCTTCAGGAGAAACGAAAGAGAGCTTCAAAATTACCTTGACCTTGACCATCAATGATTTATTTATAGAGGCATCAACTGAAGCAATGCGCGGATTTCCGCGACACTTTTTTAGGCAGAGCGAACTATCTTGTTATGGAAGATCTTTGCCTACTCTCAACCATCGTTCATCCATTGTTTGCTTCAGCCAAGGATGATGCATCAACGTGTTAAGATAGAGTAGCCTACTTCAAACAAATTATGGCTACCCTAGAATTGGTCGCTTTTAAGGACAAGCGGGTAAACTCAGATTTCGGGGGGTTTCCAGAAATCTTGACCTACACCAAAAGTGTGCATTGCCTTACCTATAGGAGAAGTTTGGTTTCATTTGAAAGTATATTTGTTTGGCTATATAGACCATGCTCTTTAGGGGCAAAAACTTTACCATCGATTTTTTCAAAACATCATTTTTTTTCGGGATAGCCTGTTTGCGCTTAAAAGAGACCATATTATTACAGAGTTCTGTCTGACAAGTTAGGCCGTGTTGGGTTACCAAGACGATGAGGTCAGAAGCCAATTAATATTCTATCTGCTCTATCAAATAAATCGTTAAATTATTCGGAATCGTTATCAAGATGTTCAAAGAAATGCATTCAAAAAAGCTTGGCGTGATGTAAAACTCAACATTTGTTACATCCAATTTTCCAAAACTACGTGTATAAATCATTGCCCAGACAGAACTTTGTACTTGGAGGGATGCCAAATATACCGAGTCTTGTCTTTCAGGCCCAGTAACCTACATCAGACACATCTTAATGAGCCAAAAATCATACTTGTAATATGCGGCCATCACACCATTAATGTGCCGACATTACACAATTAATGTGCCGACATCATACAATTAATGTGCCGACATCAAACCATTAATGTGCCGACATAACACAATTAATGTGCCGACATCACACAATTAATGTGCCGACATCACACCATTAATGTGCCGACATCACACAGTTAAAATGCCGACATCACACAATTAATGTGCCGACAGCACACCATTAATATGCCGACATCAATTAATGTGCCGACATCACACAATTAATGTGCCGCCATCACACCATTAATGTGCCGACATCACACAATTAATGTGCAGACATCACACAATTAATGTGCCGACATCACACAATTAATGTGCCGACATCACACAATTAATGTGCAGACATCACACAATTAATGTGCCGACATCACACAATTAATGTGCAGACATCACACAATT
>NW_004797651.1:172716-175486 GCF_000002075.1 Aplysia californica | reverse complement strand
CCACCCCCCTAATTCGTTCTTCCATCTTCACATGATATCCATCAAAGTTTTCAAATGAAACATTTAATGAATTCAGCACTTTCTTTTCTGGAATTAAAAATGTGTCTCGATAATTTTTTTTTCTTTTCTGATTTTTAGGCAGACTCCACATGATAACAGTTTATACTTTTTGTTTACCTTTTGGGAAACTAGATCATTGTGTGTCCAGTATCGGGAATATACACACATGTGACATACACATGATTTAAAAAAATTTATAAACGATTGTTGTAGGCTTTCAGGTTTATGCATGGTGCCACAGAATTTCCTTTGTTGTGCTGAAATTGAAAATGTTGTTTAGCATAGTCTTTTACCAAAGACTTATCCAGAGGCAGGTTGCTCAGATAATTTGAGAAGATTTACTTTTCTCTCTGTACTTTAAAAAGAAAAGGAAAGTCTCTTCTTGCACTCTAGATCTTGAAAAGGTCTCATGATTTAGTAAGAACTCCCCCACCCCCCACCCCCTTCTCCTGATGTCTTTCAGTGAATTTAGTAAAAGTTTAGTAAGGCTCATTGAGTGAGAAGTGAAAGCAACCCGTCATGGAATGTAATACTGTCTTTCTTAATGCAGTGGAGTCTGCTTTAAACGTGCTACTTTTAAAATGAGGCTGAGATTTTGGTGTTGTACACCTCTCCTGGGTGCTGCGTTTCTCTACTCTATGTGTCAGTGTTTGGACTTGTGGCTTTCTTTTCGCACTTTGTGCAAATAAGTGAAGCCATGAGAGCTTTTGCTTTCTCTTGTGAGGAGATGTTACAATCAGTAGAAAGAACCTCTGGGGCATTTTGAAGAGAGCAATGGAGCATCAATGAAAGTGTCTGGAGTGCAAGGGTGTTGCTTCCTGAAACAATGCTTTCTCTTAGTGAGATGTTCACATTTTTATTAGAATGTGGGTTGTGCTAATTATGTGATATTTATTGTCAGGCTGATTTGGAATTTAGTCTATAGATACCATATAATATATCACAGCGCCATTTCTTTGACCATGGCATATTGGTGAGAAGGGTTTTTTTGACACCTCTATCTCGTGTGGCACATCTTGTCGCCTGCATTTTGGCCAGATGTTGTTCTGCTGTGAGCAAAGTCATACTGCTCCCTCCCACACCTCACTGCACCAAAGTCGTGAGTCGTAGCAGATAGCATTCCCAGGTCAGGCCATGTTCACACGCTGACATATAAACATGATGATGTCTGAGCTGGAATCATGTTGTTTTCTCCTGCGACTCATTTTATAAGAGGATGAAAAGTACACATACGTATGCGCTACATACAGGAGAAGTGTTATATCAAAATTGACTGCAACCGTTTTGATGGAAGAAGCCGTCACATGGAGTTAAAAGCAGTTCTTGTCAATCTTTTTATTGCCCACGGCCCACTTTTTCCACTCTGAAGAGATTAAAATTTTCCTACCACCCACTTACATAAGCGGGACATTAGATAACACACATTTATATGTCAATGGACAGGCAATCCCACCTGCCCACCAAATTTACATAACCACCCACTAGTGGGCAATACCTCCCAGGTTGGCAAGCTCTGGTCTAGACCTATAGTTCACACATTAAAACATATCTTTCGTATCCTGGGACATTTTGCTACCATAGAATTATCGCAAAGTTCTTTTTGACATTTTTGGCCGTTTTGAGTAACTAAGACCAGGAGGTCTGAAACCAAATGTTCTATCTACTCTATCGATCAAAATCCTAACATTATTTAGAATCGTTAACAAGATATTCGAAGAATTGCTGTTGAAAAAGCTTAACATGTTGTGAAACTCAAAACTTTTTTAGATCAAATTTCTCAAAACTAGGCATCGAGCTGGTAGAACTGGTCGCTTTTAAGCACAAGGGGGCGATCGTGAAAAATGCTGTTTGGAGAAAATCGAAGGTACAGTTTTTGGTCCCTTATTCAGTTTCTTTTAAGGAGGGTTTTCTCTATAACCAAACAAATATTATACACACCAGTGAAACCAAACTTCTCCTATAGGTAGGGCAATGCCCACTTTTGGTGTAGGTCAAGATTTCTGGAAACCCCCGAAATCTGGGTTAGCCCGCTTGTCCTTGAAAGCGACCGACTTTGTGTAATTCTAGGGTAGCGCGTTGTAGCAGTGGACTCCGCTGTAGTAGAGAAAAATCATGTTCACTGATCTGCCGTAAGCTGACGAAATGCTTTTTTATTCTTCACAGCAGTTTCGAAAAAAAGAGTTTAAAATTTATATTTTTTTGTCAGGCTAACCATTTAAAAATAGAATGATTCAGAAAATTGAATTTTAATTTATTCAAAAACTAGTCACAGTGTCAAGTTGATTTTTTCACGCAAGTAGGGTAACCGATCAGTTTTTTTGACGATTTAGCAAATAAATAATTCTTGCTCCAAAATGAAAAAAAAAGGCGTTTTGTCAGCTTAGGGCAGTGTCGGTTTTAGTTTTTGTGTTCACTCTCGTGGTGCTCATGTTGTGGCTGTAGTGTGTAGTAGGTCTTTGCTTCATGTGCACTCATTCACTGTTCTTGCAGCCTGGTCTTTGTGTCTGTGTTGTGGCTAGGCCTTTGCACCAGACGACCTCATGTCGCCAGGCTGTGGTAAGTTGGACCTTCACCTTGCCTTACATTTTCATACTTCCTACCTGCCAGCATCAAGCAGTGCGTAAAATGAATGCAGACAATGATACATTTTTGAGGCTCTGAGTAATGATGTTCGTTTTTGGTATAAGAAAATACGTATCCTCGGGGGGTG
>NW_004797651.1:171557-172616 GCF_000002075.1 Aplysia californica | reverse complement strand
TATTATAATAAGAATGATTGATTCCTGTAATGTTCTCTCGGCGTCGGTTCACAGGCTGACCCGGTGCAATACAGTCTCATTATTGTACACATTATTTGACGATTTCCATCTCCCTAACCCCACCTTCTGTGTCCCATCTCTCACCTCTTGTTCCCCATGTACCGTATCCAAGCTACCACGTCCCATATTATATTAGACTAGCTGGGCCCCCTTTCGATGAAAGGAATGATGGGTGCATTAACATCAACTGAAAGTCATTGGCCTAGTATAAGTACACTCTACTGGAATGGAACAATAAATCTTGAGAGATGCAAAAAATTAGGTCTAGATCTAGATCTAGTTCTATACTCTCAAAACAAAATGCGCCTCGCGAAATATCACTTCCGCATCGGATTTTTCTAAAATTACAGAGACAGAAGCGTCGCCTACAAAAGAGGTCAGCGAAATAAAGAAATTTAGCTTTTTGCAGCAAAACTGTCTCCAAACTGAAAAAACAAAGGGCGTCATGATCTGGAAAATATTTTAAAGAATCTTTTGGCGAAAACCGCATGTCGATCGATGCAGCCATTAAAAAGCCTTTTGAATAGCAAAATTCGGCCACCACAAATAGATAATAGATAATTATGCTGACTTTAATTCAGTTGGTAAGCGCGCTTCGTTTTCCTGCATCTCATTGGATGGAACGCTTGAAGTAGGACAAACAACTATATTATATACATCACTGTCGTCAAAGTCCACATCAGATGTGATGTTCAAGCAGGTGGTTTCAAAAGCTTGATTTCATACTACTTTATTGGGAATGAAGGTTTGGTCTCCATGAGATTTCTTTGATGTATCCTCTTCGGAAGCGAATTTATTTTTAACTTTCCCTAAATGTACAATTCGTCCAGCCCGACTACAGAGATCCATAATAATATTACGATGTCAATTTGGTCAGATCATTGCAGTCAGAGTCAAACTTTCGTGTTAGAAATGTAACAATCTGACAACTGACAAGACTATATAAAAAGCACTCATTCTCTCTCTCGCTCTCTCTCTCTCTCTCTCTCTCTCTCTCTC
>NW_004797651.1:170146-171270 GCF_000002075.1 Aplysia californica | reverse complement strand
AATCCTTAGTGTCTGGGTGTGTGGGTCTGGGTGTGTGTGGGTGTGTGTGTGTGTGTGTGTGTCTGGGTGGGTGAAAGGTTTGGAGTGGGTTTACTTGGCCAGTGCCCACCATCTTGGACTGCCGCATGTTGTTATTGCATGTTGTTATTGCCTCTGTTCTTGATATGTCGTCAGTCAAAAGATTATATATATATCTTGTGTTGTCTCATCTTTGGAAAAGATTCTGAGGTCAATGTCAAATTACTGAAGTTTCAGTCAATTTGCATGAATGTTCAAGGTTCACATTGTGCTTTGGCTTTAGAATACTAACTTACATTATAAAAATATTTGATTTATAAACATATTTTTTTACTAGCTTTCCTCAGTTTCACAGGTTTAGGGTAGACTTTTGTTGTTTCTTTAGTGGATTAAAAAAAATAAATTTTTTGCTGTTGTGTTGTTGTTTTTTTTTTTTACTAATACAATGCAATTTCTTGCGTTGAATTTTGAATAATGAGTGTTGTATACTTTGTGTGTGGGTGGTTGGCGGGTGCTCTGGTGTGGTTTGCTTCTTCTTTCCTATCAAACATCTATCATCTTTATCTCCCCTCCTTCTTTTTTGTGTTTGTTGCTCTCTTGTAACAGCTCTAATCTTCGGCACTTATATGACCTTATTGTGTTGCGAGTGCTGTAAAACACTTATAAAAACTAAGCTGGTCATTGGGTGGATTTTATGCCCCCTTCAACACTTTTAGGTTTATTTGAGAGGCGGGACCTGCATATTTATGGACACTTTTGGCTGTATGCATGTGAGTGTATTGATATGTTGTAATATTATAGTCTTCAATACATGGATAAAAAAATAAAAAATTTGTGTAGAGTGTGGGTGGTTGGCGAGTGCTCTGGTGTGGTTTGCTCCTTCTTTCCCATCAAACAGCTATTGTCCTTATCTCTCCTCCGTTTTTTGTGTTTGTTACTAAATGGATTTTTTTCCCTTTCTGTGTGTGGTTGTGATCGTTGTGATGTATTGTTAAGAGAGAGTTACTCACTGTGTGTGGTTGTGATCGTTGTGATGTATTGTTAAGAGAGAGTTACTCACTGTGTGTGGTTGTGATCGTTGTGATGTATTGTTAAGAGAGAGTTAC
>NW_004797651.1:165540-169135 GCF_000002075.1 Aplysia californica | reverse complement strand
AATAAGAGACTTGTATATTACACAATAAGAGACTTGTATATTATACAATAAGAGACTTGTATATTATGCAATAACAGCCTTGTATATAATAACAGACGTGTATATTACAATGGTTGCCAAAAGTTTAAGACCACCCGATACTTTTTATATTTATGCAATAAAATGAACATATTGTTCAGTTGTTTTAAAAAAAATGCATACTTTAATGTGGCATTACTCCAGCCAAACAAAGAAAAGCAAGATAAATTCAGAATAAATGTACAGAAGTTCCGCGGAACACAGGTATATTTCCAATTTGTCCTGAAACAGTTCCTAAAGCCTGGGCCATTCAAAGTCTATCCAGTCTCTAAAAAAATACAATAAAAACAGAGAGAGAGAGAGAGAGAGAGAGAGAGGGAGAGGGAGAGGGAGAGAGAGAGAGGGAGAGAGAGGGAGAGAGAGAGAGAGAAAAGAGAGAGAGAGAGAGAGAATTAGTTTTATGGAGCGGGTTGTCCCAGCACGTGAGACATGTAATTTACGAATGTCCTGTCTTGTTGTGTGTATGCATGAGTGCACCTTTGGATCTAACTTTTTTAACGTCTACTGCCCTTGTTAATGACCAAGACAAATCTCTCCCTGCGAGGTGAATAAATATTGTCATTGTTGTGTCATTATTATTGTCATTAATTGTGTTGCAAGTGCCGTAAAACTCTTTCTGCTCCCCGGGGTAGTGCCACTGACTATAGTGTCTTTAGGCCATCCCCAAAGGGGGTACATTTCTCGTTCAAGAACACTAGAATTGTAAATGGGCTGATTCATGTCACGCTCATAACTGTGCCTGATCTACAACAGGGAACTGCTGTTTTTTCTTTCCTAATCCTTACTATTGTCATTTTTTCCTCTACTTCTTTTGTATGTTTGTCACTCTCTTGTGACCTGCTATTTTTGGGGTGCCTTGATAGTCGAAGCAGACTTTGTGCTGTTGAAGCTAGAGAGGTGAGCAGAGTAAGTCTGATTCCTTGTAAAGACTTCTCTGTTGACACCCACCCTTTGGCGCTCATATGATTTTATGCAGTTGCGAGCACCGTAAAACCCTCTACTATAAAAAAACCCCTCTTTCTAAAACTAAACTCAAACTGTCCCCTCAGCGAGGTGCAGCCTAACCGCAGCGCGAGCATCGAGGACGTGGTGGAGTCGTTCCGGCGCAACAGGGTGGGGCTCAAGGGCATCATCACCACACCCACAACCTTCAAGGGCGGAGTGCTGCAGACGCTCAACATGAAGATCAGGTAGAGGAAGATTGTGGGGAGGGGGGTCTCTCACGCGCGCACACACACACACACACACACACACACGCACACGCACACGCACACACACACACACACATCATCATCATCATCATCATCATCATCACCACGCCCACAAACCTCAAGGGCGGAGTGCTGCAGACGCTCAACATGAAGATCAGGTAGTATATTATGCAGTTGCGAGCGCCGTAAAACCTCTACCAAGAAGATCAGGTAGAGGAGGGGGGGGGGTCACACACACCATACTTTTTTTCATAGGGGAATCCCCCACACACACACGTGCGCGAATGATACTTTTTTTTGATGGGGGAATCCCACTCACACACACGGGCACGCGCGCACACACACACCATACTTTTTTTCATAGTGGAATCCCCCCCCCCACACACACACACACACACTCCCACACACACACACACACACTCCCACACACACACACTCCCACTCCCACACACACACACGTACACTCACACTTTCTCATGGGGTAATCCCACCATTCCACACCATACTTTTTACGTGAGGAATTCACACACCAGCCATAATTTCTCACGGGTGAATCCCACACACACCAAACTTTTCCTATTGAATTGTGAGACAAGTTTATAGAATAGAGGCTACCTTTATGTAAAAAGAGTGCTTCTCTTGACTTAAATAAACGAACAAAAAACCCCCCAAGAGTCCTGTTGCCCTTACTTTACTTTAACAAACAAGCAAACAAACAAAAGTACAAACAAGCATTGTGGGTGGTTGGCAGGTGCTCTGGTGTGGTTTGCTTCTTCTTTCCTATCAAACATCTTTCGTCCTGATCTCCCC
This sequence comes from Aplysia californica, assembly GCF_000002075.1. Classification (NCBI taxonomy): domain Eukaryota; kingdom Metazoa; phylum Mollusca; class Gastropoda; order Aplysiida; family Aplysiidae; genus Aplysia; species Aplysia californica. Next base: position 167,036 of record NW_004797651.1, on the reverse strand, counting down.
TTCTTTTTTAAAATGTTTGTTACTCTCTTGTAACACCTCTAATCTTCTGGTGCTCATATGACCTTATGCAGTTGCGAGCGCCGTAAAACCTCTACTAAAGCTAAAACAAGCGTTGCTCTTGGCTGACAAGATGTTTGTTCGTTCCCCTCGCAGGCGAGAGCTGGATCTGTTTGCCAACGTGGTGTGGGTGCGGAGTCTGCCGGGCTTCAAGACGAGGCACAACAACCTTGACTTTGCCATCATCCGCGAGCAGACGGAGGGGGAGTACAGCGCCCTGGAGCACGAGGTGGGTGGTTACACTCTTCTCTCTGTTCTCTTTCTCTCTCTCTGTCTCTCTCTCTCTCTCTTTCTCTCCGAGTCTTTATATCACTCTGTCTCTCTCGCTGTCTCAATTTGTGTCATTGGAGGTCATGAAATATATGGGGAATTAAAAAATAGAAAATTAGTATTCAGCACGTACATGACCAAATTGTGAAGTAACCCCCCCCTCCCCCGCCCTAAAAAAAAAATACCGAAAAACAAAACCAGTCGTGTCTGTCTCAATACTAAAACATGACCCAGCTATTCCTCTCTGTTCTCAACCGGACCTTGTTATGAAGCGGGTGGGCGCTTCGCTGAGAGGCATGCAGGAGACCCGAGTTGGATTCCTGAGGGATGAGGATTTTTGTCAAACAACTCTCTCTTTGTGCTGGGATGTTGTATCCCTCTCAGCCTGGGTTGGCCCTGACTGGCAGAGTCAGACCTTGCTTCCTAAATGATGTAGACTGTGTGGATGGGCCTGTAAAAACGGAGAAGGAAAAAAATGGTCTTTGGCACTCTCGTGACCGAGTTATGTTGCGAGTGCCGTAAAACTCACCGACATGCAAGCACTGCGACAGAATCTGCGCTTCAAACGTAGGAAGAATTATCCATGAAAGAAGCTGCATGAAGACAACGTTGAGACCATCTTAAGCTAAATTGACCGTGTGCATAGACAAAAAGAGCCATCATACAAAACTCATACTTAATCTAAACAGATATGTTTTTTGTGAAGGTGCCGTAAAACTCGTACTTAATCTAAACAGATATATATGTTTTCTGTGAAGGTGCAGTAAAACTGGTACTTAATCTAAACAGGTATGTTTTTTGTGAAGGTGCAGTAAAATCTCCTACTTAATCTAAACATATGTTTTTTGTGAAAGTGCAGTAAAAACTCCTACTTAATCTAATATCATGTGTTTTCTGTCTCTTGCTGTTCCCGTTGGTCGTTCCCAGAGCGTCCCCGGGGTGGTGGAGAGCCTGAAGATCGTTACGCGCGACAACTCGATGCGCATCGCCAAGTTTGCCTTCGACTTCGCCATGAGGCACAACAGGAAGAAGGTGACGGCCGTGCACAAGGCCAACATCATGTGAGTAGCGGTGGCCACGCAGGAGTGGGTCTGTCTCACTCACCGGTGTATTGGGATAAAAGGTGTTGTCGTTAGGTTTCCTTTTTTTTTTTTTTTTTTTTTTTTTTT
>NW_004797651.1:163968-165226 GCF_000002075.1 Aplysia californica | reverse complement strand
ATTTTTTGGGGGGGAGTGGTGTTTTTTAAAGAAATTTTTGAAAATGATTATCTTAACACTCCCAGCATGTGAGTAGTGGTGACGCAACGTTGATTTCACTCACCATTGTTTTTGGATGAAAGATGTCGTTGGTTTTTCTTGGGGGGGGGGTTCTTTTTTAAAGAAATTTTAAAAAATTATTATTATCTTAACCCTCCGAGCTAGTGAGTCGCGGTGACGCAGTGTTGGTCTCACTCACCGGTGTATCTGGAGAAAAGGTGTTGTCATTAGGTTTTTCTTTTATTTTTTTTCTTGTTTGCTTGTGGGTTTTTTTACCCTCCAAGCATTTGAGTTGTGGTGTTTGGTCTGTCTCACAGGTGTATCTGGAGAAAAGGTGTTGTTGTTGGGTTTTTCTTTTGTTTTTGTTTGTTTCTTGTTTTTTTTGGGTGGAGGGGAAGGGGAGGAGGGCCTTTTTTTATAAGAAATTTTTGAAGAATTATTACTATTATTATCTTAACCCCCCCAAGCTTTTAACACATCTAATCTTCTGGCGCTCAAATGACCATATGCAGTTGCGAGTGCCATAAAACCTCTACTAAAATTATTCTCTTAACCCTCCAGGCGTGATTAACAAAGAGCCTGTGGTGTCAGGGAAAATGACGTGATTTCTCCATATTTTGTTGCAACATGCTTGAGAACTGGCAGACTTAGTGAAGGTCACAAACTTATACATTTTCGGAAAGTAGAATGTGAACAGGAAGTAGAGCTTATGTGTGAAGGAGTTGAAATGCTTGGCAATAGAAAGATGGGATAAATGAACACAAGAATAGCGCTTCGAATTATGGTCGATTAAATCGGCCATGACATCACGGAATGGATTGTGTGTGTGTGTGTTTGTGCGATTGTAATCCTGTACATGTCTTGTGTCCTCCCCCCCCCATCATCAGGAAACTGGGCGACGGCCTCTTCATGCAGTGCTGTGACGAGGTGTCCAAGATGTATCCCAAGATTCAATTTGAGACCATGATTATTGACAACTGCTGTATGCAGGTATGGGCTGGGTGTGTTGTTGTTGTTGTTGTTGCTGTATACAGGTATGGGCTGGGTGTGTTGTTGTTGTTGTTGTTGTTGTTGTTGCTGTATGCAGGTATGGGCTGGGTGTGTTGTTGTTGTTGTTGTTGCTGTATACAGGTATGGGCTGGGTGTGTTGTTGTTGTTGTTGTTGTTGTTGTTGCTGTATGCAGGTATGGGCTGGGTGTGTTGTTGTTGTTGTTGTTGC
>NW_004797651.1:137805-162743 GCF_000002075.1 Aplysia californica | reverse complement strand
TTTTTTTAAAATACAGAAATTTTATTTTCTTTCTGTCTACTGCTGTTTTTGGATTGCCCTTGTTTGGTTTAAGCAGGCTTCACTGAATGTCTCTGTCCCTTTTTTATACCCTCCCTCTCTCTCCATCTCCGGCTTGAGTCAGTGCTGCTATAAGTCAAGATCTAGAAATGTCCCGCCAGCACATGAAGACGCAAGCCTCAGCCACAAAGGATCTGCTGTCTACAGGTCACAATAAAGCCAACCAACTTCCCTTTGCCCCAAATTTTTCGAGACAATAAAAGAAAATGACTTGATGCTTTGCTTACTCTCTGGTAACACCTCTGATAATCTTCGGCACCTTTATGACCTAATTTTGTTGCAAGTGCTGTAAAACTCTTACAAAAACTTACACGTGTACCGTTGTTCTCCCAGGGTGCCCGGCACGCGTTCGCCGAGGCGGTGGGCAAGAACATCGCCAACCCGACGGCCACGCTGCTCAGTGCCTGCAACATGCTCAACCACCTGCATCTCGAGCACCACGCCCGCATGATTGAGGAGGCCCTGCTCAAGGTCATCAAGGCTGGCAAGGTGAGTGGGGGCTTAGTCTCGGGTCGGTGGGTGGTCTGGTTACCCTATCCGTACATCCTGTGGTCATTTTGTACCCCCGGGGTTGTATTCTTCACATTTTAGAATACTTCTTTTACGAAGATCTCTTTGAAACTTTCAGTATTTCTAAAAAAATCATTTCGACAGACTGCTATGCAAAGCGCACGGATCGGATTAAGGAGTAAATTTCTTATTTGGAAAGTGGTCGCACAAAGTTCCCCTCGTCGTATGGATACGATAGGAAAACACAACGTACTGATACGATAATAAAATACGAAGGAAAAAATTTAGAATGTTGGTGGTATCATTTTTTTAAAGAATGAAAGTTTGTTTTTTCCCTTCATGCTCTCTCCTGGAAAATTTTGGAAAAATTTCTGGGCTAAGTACATGTGAACAACTTGCTGGTGGTAAGCGGTATTACCTCAGCTTCTGTCAGCTGAAGTTGTTAAATGTTTTGAGCTTTGGGCCCCTGAACTTTTTTTTTTTGGTCGGCTGCTGGATTTACATTATGATTGGCCGAGATGTGTGTCTTTGACGTACTGTAGGGAAAACACAGGTAGCTGTCCTTGGGTGTGGGTGGTTGGCGGGTGCTCTGGTGTGGTTTGCTTCTTCTTTCCTATCAAACATCTATCGTTCTTATCTCCCCTTCATCTTTTTTATGTTTGTTACTCTCTTGTAACAGCTCTAATCTTCTGGCGCTCATATGACCTTATGCAGTTGCGAGCGCCGTAAAACTTCTAGTAAACTAAAACTAAATCTGTCTTTGGGTCCTCTAGGCTGAGAGTTCTTCTAACCCTGACCTTTGGCGGTGTCAGGACAGGAGTGTCGGTGCAGAGACCTGATCTGTATCTGTGTGAACAAGGTTTATGACATATACCTGTCCCTATGGTTTAATGCACCCCGCTTAATTTTGCCAAATTTGATCATTTTTTTCATAATTTTTAAATTATTTTCCTTCATCATTCTTTGTTAAAATTGACAGAATCGCATAATTTCACATTTTTGGGCTCTGTTTGCATAATTTCGGAATTTTTCTTGCATGAAACGACGGGGACAGACATATTTGTGTAAAGATAGCGGTTGGAAGGGGGGAGGAGAGAGAAAGTGAGAATCTACTTTTCCAAGACAATTCTCTCACCCTGCTCTGTATGTTTCAGGTTCGAACTCAAGACATGGGAGGCTACGACGGAACCTCTGAGTTCATCAATGCTGTGATACAGAATCTGGAGTAATGATATATCTGCTTACTGAGAGGATGATGAGAGTGTGTGAGAGAGAGAGAGAGAGAGAGAGAGAGAGAGAGAGAGAGAGAGAGAGAGAGAGAGAGAGAGAGAATGGGTTAAGAATGGCTTGGCTAGTCAGTCTGTGATACTTAATAAAGCCAGGAAGAGGAGAGCAGTCTTTGTAGATCACTGGCAGGGTTCCTGCGGCCTCCTTGAATTCAGCGAGTCTTTTTGAATACTCCTTGAATTGTCATTCAAGGAAAAAGTCTCCTTGAAAACTCCTTGAATTTGAGGAGCCTCCTTGAATTTCGCTGGATCGGACATTAACAAAAATTTTGCCGGAAAATCAATACTACGATTCCTTTCGGACAAGTGTAGGCCTTCGGCATGAATTTTTGACCAAATCTCCTTGAATTTTTAACATTTCTCCTGGAAACTTCCTTAAATTTGGTGGGGAGTTTGTGGCAGGAACCCTGGACTGGATTTGGTTCTGATGGGCGGGTATGGCAGTGCTGATTATTGAATCTCAACGTTTGTGTGTCGGGGCGGGGGAAGGGGGGGGGGAGTAGGGGGGGAAATGGTTTTTGAGTAAAACAGAGCGACTGTGTATGCGGTTGTATGTGTGTGTGTTCATAAGTATGTGTCGAGTGAGTAATTGAGTGGTTGGAGGGCGCCTCTGCTTAGGTCCTACTTCTTTTTTCCTCCCTCTGTTGTTTCTGTCTATCTGTCATGATTTTCTTTCCCCCTGCACAAAATGACAGACATTCAATGTGCTTCTCCTCACTCAATCTAATAAACGCGTATGGAAGTGGAGATCATGACATTGTACTGTATGTGTTCTGATACGGTTGGCCGTAGTATATGGTCGGGAAATGTAAACCGTCCGAGTGTTGGTAACAAATAGTCTGTGGTGTGTGGGGAAGTCGTTTGATTTCACCATAATAATAATATGTTGGAAAAGGCTTGAGATCAGGCAAATCAAGCAAGTCAAGGCCATAAACCTGTATATATAGATGATACATTTTCAGAAAGTCAAATGAAAAAAAAAAAAGGAAGAAGAGCTCGATTGTGAAGGAGTTGAAATGTTTGGGCTAAAAAGAATTTGTAAATGGCATAAACGAACCGAAATAGAATCTCGAATTACAGCTGATTAAATCTTCTGTAACACCACGGGACAAAAATCATGGCCGATCTGATGGGACTTCGACACTTGGAGGTTTTAGAGGAAAGGCATTCATGAAGAATGTGTGCAATGTGCATTACTATTATTTATTCATGATGATAGCTTCTTTTTTGTTTTTTTAAATTCTAAAACTTTTAACCCATTGTATTACTATTATTAATTCATGATGATAGCTTTTGTGGGGGTTTTTTTTCTAAAACTTTTAACCCTTTTGAGATTTTTAGAACCCTGAACTTGAAGAGACGATGGTCTCATTGTTGTTTTTGTTCAGTCTTCAGGCTACTGTAATTGTTTTGTTAAAAAAAGATTTAAAATGATTCAGTAGCCGAGTCATTTTAGAATTTTGCATACACCGTACTCTCATGGGTAGTACCTTTTTTACCACAGAGTATTCTATACAAAGTAAAAGAATTAGTTGCGTGTCTGTAGTGTTTGTGGTACTAATGGATAGTTTTTGTGTCTTTTATACGCTCACTAACTTATCACAGTTTGTCACAAAAACGGGTGCTAGCTTCGTTCAGTTGTAGCCATACCGTATCGTTGCTGTTGCGAAAAAAAAAGAGAAAGATAATCTGAGACATCATGTGACCCTGCTTTACATTTGCACCTTTACAGGCTGAGTTTTAAAAAAGTAAAGGAGTTACTTTTTTTTAAATGTTTTTTTTTTGCAACTGCAATGATATTTAATTAATAGTCACAGTTCTTTGCTTGTGCAAGATGATCCAGTTTTGAGAATCCTATGTACTGCCTGGTATACATATATATATATATATATATATATATATTTTATGGCTGTATGTTTTTCTTGAAACATCTCAGAATTAATAAAAATGTTTCAGCTTTTCAACTGGCGTTTGCTCATTTATATTGATTACATTTATCTTGCTCATAGATTTGTAATTTGTCCCAACTTGAAAAGGAGGTTTTATGAGAAAAAGAATTTGCAGTGGAGTCTGTTCTTAGATTAATGAATATCTTTGGAACAGCCAGATTTTTTCGGTTCAGACAGATAACTCACAGAAAAGGAACAAAAAATTCAGGGATTTTATTTTCTTTTGGTTTTCCACGGTTTTTTGATCCACCGACATTGACAAAAATGGCCCGTTGGGTAAAAAAATGTTCGTTTCCCAGATTTTATTATAAATTTTAACGATGAGTGCCTAATTTCACCACGATACAACTCACATTTTGTTCCCAAAGAAAAATAAAGCACCCGAAAAAAATCAAGCCGCAAAAGCTGTAATTTTTTATATTATTATTATTTTTTAAAAAATGATGTTGGAGCTCCGAGTCAAATACCCAGGGGGGTGTGGTTGGGGGGGGGGGGGGTTTGGGTAGGTGTTTATTTTACACCCCCATCGACACCATTTAGGGGAGGCGACTTCAACCCTGCCCGTCGGTGCCAGCCCAGACTGAGAGGGAAACGACGTCCCAGAAGACAGAAATACTCGATAAAAATCCTCCCCACACGCGAGAAACAAACTCAGGGTTTTCTTATATATATATATTATTATAACAATAACATAATGCCGGAGAAACCGACATTTGTTCCATCCATTGGGCAAGTTTTAGAAATGTTTTGTTTTGTGGCTCAACACCTTTTCATATGTCCATTCAAACACTTTTTTGTGTGTGGATTTTATAGGAAAATATTGATCTACTCTACTTACTTTTTACTTTTTCTGTCCTGTTATATCTCAAGGTGTTGAAGGGCGGGTGGTCGGAGATCCAGCTTCTTCACTTTCCCTCTGTTGTCTCTGTCTATCAGACTTTTTCCTAGCACTAAACGACCATTATTGTGACATGACTATGTGCTTCTGTACTCAAACAAACAAAACAAAACAAGCTCTGGTGTGGTTTGCTCCTTCTTTCCTTTAAAACATCTATTGTCCTTATCTCTCCTCCTCCTTTTTTGTGCATGTTACTCTCTTGTGACACATCCAATCTTCTGGCACTAATATGACCTTACAGTGTTGCAAGTGCCGTAAAACTCTTACTAAGACAAAAAAACAAAACAACAGTGTTGACGACTTGGGCCAGGTCTGTTGCTAAGGTGTTTGGAGCGTCACGTTTTTCCTTACGGGCAGTCGGAGGGTTCAAATCCCTCCTGGACACTCATAGTTCATTTTGACGGTGAAACGCTTTGCCTGAACCAAGAAAGGCAGGGAAAACAGCCACACTGACAAGAAGTATGATGATTTGGATCGAATGTTTTATTTTTGGATTATAATCATGAAAGAACATTACTGCGGGCAGTATTGCATACGGATGTATCTCAAAAGTTGCCAAGAATGACTTACGTCTATATGCAATACTGCCCGCGATTAACAAGAATAGCATTGGTCATGGCCAACAAGTTGCAAGTTGTCATCGTTCATCAGGCATTCTGTCACAACGGAGTTTCCATACTCTCAGAAACAAAAACTTTTATGGCAACATAAACGATCATTGATGACATTTATAATAAATGTGAGGCAGCGTGGTGAAATCAAGCTCTCGTCAAAATAATGAAATCGAAGAAAACAGCAGTTTTCTCCCTGTTTAGCAATTTTTATCAAATTTCTGTTTTTTGGCTCAACACCTTTTCATATGTCCATTCAAACACTTTTTTGTGTGTGGATTTTATAGGAAAATATTGATCTACTCTACTTACTTTTTACTTTTTCTGTCCTGTTATATCTCAAGGTGTTGAAGGGCGGGTGGTCGGAGATCCAGCTTCTTCACTTTCCCTCTGTTGTCTCTGTCTATCAGACTTTTTCCTAGCACTAAACGACCATTATTGTGACATGACTATGTGCTTCTGTACTCAAACAAACAAAACAAAACAAGCTCTGGTGTGGTTTGCTCCTTCTTTCCTTTAAAACATCTATTGTCCTTATCTCTCCTCCTCCTTTTTTGTGCATGTTACCCTCTTGTGACACATCCATTCTTCGGCACTAATATGACCTTACAGTGTTGCAAGTGCCGTAAAACTCTTACTAAGACAAAAAAACAAAACAACAGTGTTGACGACTTGGGCCAGGTCTGTTGCTAAGGTGTTTGGAGCGTCACGTTTTTCCTTACGGGCAGTCGGAGGGTTCAAATCCCTCCTGGACACTCATAGTTCATTTTGACGGTGAAACGCTTTGCCTGAACCAAGAAAGGCAGGGAAAACAGCCACACTGACAAGAAGTATGATGATTTGGATCGAATGTTTTATTTTTGGATTATAATCATGAAAGAACATTACTGCGGGCAGTATTGCATACGGATGTATCTCAAAAGTTGCCAAGAATGACTTACGTCTATATGCAATACTGCCCGCGATTAACAAGAATAGCATTGGTCATGGCCAACAAGTTGCAAGTTGTCATCGTTCATCAGGCATTCTGTCACAACGGAGTTTCCATACTCTCAGAAACAAAAACTTTTATGGCAACATAAACGATCATTGATGACATTTATAATAAATGTGAGGCAGCGTGGTGAAATCAAGCTCTCGTCAAAATAATGAAATCGAAGAAAACAGCAGTTTTCTCCCTGTTTAGCAATTTTTATCAAATTTCTGTTTTTTGGCTCAACACCTTTTATGTCCATTTACAAACACATTCCTTTGAGGATTTCACCGAAAACGTTGATTAAAGGCACAAAAATATAAATTTACAGTTCCATGGACTCTCCAGCTTAAGAATTTACAAAACTTTGGCAGCCATTTTCTCCCTAATTTTACCTCTTAAACCAAGTGACCCCACCTTCTTCAATCCAAAATATCTCCACTTCTATTGAAGATGGATGGGTAATTTTTTCATAGAAAGCAAGACAAATGAACAAGCTTTTGGATGATACCAATAACTCAATATGCCCAAAAATTGACGAGAGCCTGATTCCACCACGCTGCATCACAAATGTCTAAATAAATTCTCTATCCATTATACAGTGAGAAATGTCAGAGACTGAAATAATTGTAGCTGTATTTGGACATTGTAAGCTTATGTCTATTTATAGTATCGGGCTATTCCACGGAAACTGATGGGACTATAAATGAGGTATTTTTTTCTGCACCGTCGGTTACTGAAACTGTACACCTCCCAGAATTAGCATTCAGCATTTTTTTTTTTTTCAAATGACTGCATTTAACACTTTTCAGTCACACAGCCAGCAGTACAAAATACCCCCCATCTGGTCACCCAGTCAGGAGAGCGACTGCAACCGACTTCTCGGGCCTGGTGCCAGAACGGATAATTTTCAGTGGCGCATCGTTGTGCCAAGTGACTGCAAAGTGTCAATATGATTCTTTATATTTCTTTTACATGCTCGGATCATTTAGAGTGGAAAGAAATGAACTGATATTGAATGACAGCGTTATCGTTGTAAGAAAGTATAGTCTAAATCTCTCCCCGCGGTTTTCTGCGAAAAAAAATTCTGAAATTATGCAAACTGAGCCCAAAAATGTGAAGTTAGGTGATTCTGTTAATTTTTAACAAAGAATGATTATAAAGGAAAATAATCAGAAATTATGCAAAAAATGATCAAATTTTGCTAAATTATGCGGGGTGCATAAAATCCCGGGGCCAGGTCCAAATGTCCCGTCAGTTACCACGGTATAGCCCTATAACAAACATGATAGGTCATGAAAAGTTGACCACTCAAATCTCCAAATTAGTCTCTAGCACTACTATAAAGCAATAAATATAAACACAAATGCTTTAGAAATAGTGCTTGTCAACCTTTTTCAAATGAAAACTTATTTTTTTTTATATATGTTTAAATCTTAAGAGAATCACCAACGCAGTGGGACAATATGAAGATCTACTGACCACAGTGAAAAGACGAAAACTAAAATGGTATGGGCATGTCACAAGATCCACAGGACTTGCCAAAACAATCCTGCAAGGAACCGTACAAGGAAAGAGAAAGAGAGGAAGGCAGAGAAGGAGATGGGAGGACAACATTACAGAGTGGACAGGAAAGACGATGGGTGACAATCTGAGGAGAGCAGAGGACAAAAATAGATGGCGAGAGCTGGTTTTCCAATGCAGTGGTGCCCCAACGGTTGACCCAACCACGCGATAGAAGAAGAAGAAGAAGAAGAAGAAGAAGAAAAAGAAGAAATCTTAAACCTTGCATCACGACTAGTTTTGGCTTTTTGTAAACTAAACGTTCAAGTTCAAAAGAAAAAAAACAACCAAAATGATGGGGTGGGGGGATGGAGCCAAGCTTTAGGGAGTCAGTCATTTTTACGACTCATGATCTCAGTCTCATGATGACGCTTTGCATGATGGGATGATCCCATAGCTAGAGAGCAACAGCCGAGTCAGTGACCCAGATGGCACCTTTCATAAAGTCGTCCGGATGAAAACATGTTATGCATCGTGGTGGAATCCGGCGCTCGTCAAAATAATGAAATCAAAGAAAACAGCAGTTTTCTGCAGGCTTGGCAATTTTTTTACAAATTTTTGTTTTTACCTCAACACCTTTTATGTCTATTTCAAAACCAATTTCTGTCTGGATTTGATTGAAATACGTTGATTAAAGGTCTAACAAATGTAAAATTTCATTTTCCAGGGACTCTCAAGCTATGAAAGTTACCAAACTTTGGCTTCCATTTTCTCGATAAATTTACCTCTGAAATCAGGTGACCCCACTTTCTTCAAGCTGAAATATCGCGACCCCAATTCAAGATAGATGGGTATTTTTTTCATCGAAAGCAAGACAAATAAAAAAGCTTTAAAATGAAGCAAATAACTCCATATGCCCAAAAATGGACGAGCACCTGAATCTATCACGATGGGACATTTATACAGTCTATCACACACATAGCAAAATATGCACACATAGCGAACAGACTTTCAGATCATAAAGTTTTACTTTCATATATTATATCATTGTATAGAAACATAAAATGTACTCATGAAACTTGCGTACAAACGAAAAGATTTTCGCTTCGTGCCAATTTCGCTATGTGCATGACAGACGAATTATCCGAGTCAAATCTGGTAGATGTAGACCGCGACGAGGATCTATCAGGGCGAGGTCGTGGGTCTCATTCGTTGAGGTAGATGTAGGAGATACCGGCTGCGATAGCTGCCACCGCACCACCGACTGCCGCACCTGGGGGGGGAGATGATGTCACAGTCATCATTGAACACCGTCTTATGTCAAAATACGAGTTTTTTTTGGGTTTTAGTAAGAGTTTTACAGCACTTGCAACAAAGTAAGGTAATAGATATAAGTGCCAAAGACTAGGGGTGTCACAAGAGAGTAGTAACAAACAAAAAAAGAAGTAGGGGAGATAAAGGCGATAGATGTTTTATAGGAAAAAAGGAGCCAACCACACCAGAGCACCCGCCAACCACCCATCGTATGTCAAAATAGGAGATTCTCAGGAGAAGCATAAAATTGTATAATTTTGCTGAAGATGCTATTTCAATACAAAACGTTAAATTTGTTTCAAACCACGACTTTTTGAGGAAAGGAATGAGACTGGGAACAGAACAATCAGTATGCCTCATCAAACTCTACAATATTATACTTCGCTTATTTTTTTTTAAATTTCACTCCGTGACTCTCTTGATATGCTCCAAAGAAGAGACACACGTCAATATGTTTGGAATCAAGGAAGATCTAAGGGTGTGTTTTACAATTTTGTAGACGCCTAGGGATATTTGAAAAATTGTTTTGATGGTCTCTTGAAAAATTTTCAGCACATAAAGAACACAACTGTTCTGATTGAAATGATCCAAAAAGACACAAAAGTTAGCCCACAGTACTTTTCTGTTACATTCAACGGGACACATCAATAGTGATCATCCAACAATTAACTTCAACATTGGAAATACAGTCAACAACGAACTTGAAAAACGCTGCTGCCACAAAATTTTTTTATTTAGTATTCACTCTACATCATCTTAAGGAAAATATACATATTAAGAGGATAACTTCAATTCATCAAGTCTCCAAAAACGCCCCCCCCCCCCCCCACCCTGGAAAAAAAGAACAACAATTTTTTGGGGGTGAAAATTTAAAAAATTATAATTTAAAAAACCCTAAAAAACAAAACACCCCCTCCCTAAAAAAACAACAAAAAAAAACCAACAAACAAACCCAGACCGTAAATAAACTACAGAGGAAATGTTCAGAGAGAAGCACTCCTACAATGACTCACCGAGATAGGCCCGGACAGAACTTTTCTTCTCCGTCAGTTCTGCGACTTGCGACTGTGAGCTGACCACTCCTGGCAGGGACGGCTGGCTCCACGTGTCGTCATCCGCTGACAAAACAAAACAAAACCAAACAAACAAGTGAGTTCTCTAGCTACAGCCTACAAACAATAATAGGTTGTTTTTTTGGTGGGGGGGGGGGGGGGGGGGGTTGATAAGTGCTTTACTGTGCTTGCAACTTCATAAGGTCATATGAGCGCGAGGGACACATTAAACATTTTCAGTTGGTAGGAAATTTTGAATTTTGCCCTGGAGGCGGCCGAAGCCTACTCTTATAGATTTTTGGACCACCAAGAGATCTTTAACGTGCGCAACTTGCACATAAGACCTCCGAGATTTTTCGCCCTTATCCGAGAAGACTAGGTGTAGATCTTTCCTACCATAAGATCAGGGGTGTGGCTGAAAGAAGGAGCCAAGGAGTAGCAGTAGAAAGGCTGCAGAAAAGTAATAGTTTATGCAAGAGTTTTACAGCACTTGCATCACAATAAGGTCATATAGGTGGCAAAGATTCAAAGCAAGCGTTACAAGAGAGTAACAATCACAAAAAAAAGGAGGTAGGACGAGGATGATATATATGGCTGATAGGAAAGAAGGAGTAAACTACACACAGAGCACACACAAACGTGTCACAACATGGCAGAATCAGGCGCTCATCACTTTTTGGGCATATGAGGTTATTTGTATCATCTTAAAGCCTGCTCACTGGCTTTCCTTTTGGTGAAAAAAAATTTCCCTTTTGGTGAAAAAAAATCAATTTATGCGTGGGTGTGTGTGTTTCTTAGTGTGTGTGTAATTGTGGGTGTATTTGTGTGTGCGTCCCGTCCCACCTACCAGCACTTTTCTCCGCCTCCTCCAACTCCTCCACCTGGATGTCCAACAGCTCCTGTATTCGTCCCTTCACCTCCTCTGTCTTCTCGTCCTGGAACACGTAGTCACACACCTGCACAGCTGTGTGCGGCAGACGGCAGAACAGACGCACGGGCGGGTCGTAGACCTCGCTGCGACCTTGGGTGACCTCCGCCACGTCAAACTCTTCGCACAGAAGCTCGCAGCGAGCCATGATGCTACGCAGAACGTCAGTCTTCACAGCCTGGAAACACAGAAAACATCTAACTCAGTTTTAGCTTTAGAAAGAGTTTAACGGCACTTGCAACATAATAAGGTCATATTATATAAGTGCCGAAGATTAGAGGTGTTACAAGAGAGAAACAAATACAAAAAAGAAGGAAGGGAGATAAAGAAGATAGATGTTTGATAGGAAAGAAGAAACAAACCACACCAGAGCACCCGTCAACCACCGACACATCAAACTCAAATACAGTGGAGACCTTTTAACTCTTTCAGTACCCACGGGATTCCACAATTTTACACATCCAGGCAAGAAGGGTGTTACCTTAAAACAGACTATAATTCAGTCAAATATTTACGGATTTGTTTGTGTGAGCGCTCAAACTATTTGTAATGTCAGAGAATCATAAAAGGGGTGAAAATAGGTACATGTACATATATAATAAAGCATTTTTGGGGTCAAACTGGATTTCCAGGCGTGCCGAGCGACGTAATTTCAAACCCAAACTTACTTCCGACTAGACTTGCTGCCGAATGGTTTTCGTTTTAGTAAGAGTTTACCGGCTCTTGCTACACAATAGGTCTTAGAAGTGCCCTGGATTAGAGGTGTTACAAGAGAGTAACAGTCACAACAAAGAAGGAGAGGAGATAAGGATGATAGACATTGGATAGGGAAGAAGGAGCAAACAACACCAGAGCACCCTCCAACCACCCACAGCTGACGGGTGTAAACCAGTTTAAAAGTGAGTACATGTATGGCTTTAAGGAATTTCTCATTGGTCTGGAATTGCTTCATGCATAGAAAACTTTCTATATCGCGACAAACGCAGTCTGACCTCTATAGCGTCGGCCACAGTCGCCCGCGCAGACACAAACGCCCGGACCACCGACGTGCCCACCATGTTGATCGTGGCCTGTGATTGGCCAACCACCGGGTCCTGGGGCACCTCCGAGGTCACCTGTCAAGGACATTGGAAAAAAAAAATTAGAAGATTAGGCAAGATCTGAGAACTGATTTACAGAACTTTCTAGCCTAACGCAAAATGAATTTATTCAGATTTTTTCACATTTAAGAATAAAAACATTGTAGACAAGAAGTCATGACTACCATAATAAAAAGGAGAAGATGGAGACGGATTGGACATGTTCTGAGAAGAGAACCAGACTCTATTGTAAAGACTGCCCTCCACTGGACACCCGAAGGACGGCGCAAAAGGGGCAGACCCAAAGTGACCTGGAGACGCACAGTAGAGTCTGAAATGAAGTCCTGGAATCATTCATGGGGAACGCTGACCGAGATGGCCCAAAACAGACAGAGCTGGAGATCCTTTGTTGCTGCCCTAAACGCCAGATGGTGTAGTTAGTTAGTTAGTAAGTTAGTTAGTTAGTTAGTTAGTTAGTTAGTTAGTTAGTTACTTAGTTAGTTAGTTAGTTAGTTAGTTAGTTAGTTAGTTAGTTAGTTAGTAAGTAAGTAAGTAAGTAAGTAAGTAAGTAAGTAAGTAAGTAAAAAACTATAGACGGACAGAAGTGAACAAGCTATACCAGCCGCACTCACAAAGGGCAGGAAAATACCGACATCGAACGACGTGCACTCGTCCTGACTGGCTGCGCTGCCCTTGCCTTTCCCTTTCTTCTCTCCCTGCGCCACCAGAGGCTCTGAGCCGGCCCGCACAGCCCCGCCCACCGTCACCACGCTCGTCTGTATCCATGAGCCAAAGTCTGCCAGACCAACCTGGGGAAACATTATCACACAAGACACGACAGTTGCATCCGGAGTTGGCAAAGAGAAATAAGGGAAGATCTCTTTCATTATACATTGAAACATAAAAATATCTGACAGTCGTCAATTTTTTTTAAAATGTAGAAGATTTAATGCCCCCATCGCTTCACGGCAGATCCTATAGGAGGTGGGATTTTTACTCCTATTGTCTAGACCAAACCGGGCTGAGAGGGATACAACACCCCAGCAGACAGACCCGGGCTGAGAGGGATGCAACACCCCAGCAGACAGACCCGGGCTGAGAGGGACACAACATCCCAGCAGAAAGGCTGAGATGCTCAATAAAAATTCTCCCCACTCACAAGTCAAACTCCGGTCTCCTGCGTGCCACAGTGAAGTATCAAACTGTGCAACTGCTGTCATTTTTAAAATACAGTATACGCAGTTTTTACAATTTTACAGGACAGCCAAAAAAACTGAACGTTGTTACCAATCAAACAACAGTTGCTTAAACCCTATCCATATGTCGTGTTTTATTATCTTATTCATACGACGTAGGGAACACTGTGCCACCACTTTCCAAAGAGGAAATTTACTCATTAATCCGATCCGTGTGCTTTGCATAGCAGTCAGTCAAAATGATTTTTTGAGAAAATACTGAAAGATTCAAAGAGACCATCGCACTAGAGTAGAAGTATTCTAAAATGTGAAGAATACAACCCCGGGGGTACAAAATGACCCAAAGGAATACGGATAGGGTTAAAAATAAAAAGGAAGTTATTATCAAAAATGGAATCTTAAAAATATCGCCTTGGAATATTTGCAAAGAGTTTGTTTTCTTGGTAACAATGTTCAAATGTTTGGCTCTCCTGTAAAAATCGTAAAAACTGCATATATCGTATTTCTACAAATGACGTCAGAGTCGAACTCGCCTACCTGTATTTGCTTCAACAGTGACTGCGCCTTGCTGTCTTGTGGCACGGTGATGGGGATGTCCAGGTTGATGTTGGAGTTGAGGCGCACCCACTTGCTGCCCCCGGACTGGAACTTCCACTCGGCGGGTCTCGGGGCGCTCTGATTGGACGCAGGAGGAAAACAGAAAGATACACACATGATGCAAGAAATAATAGTAACACGTAAGCAGACATTTCCACTTCCATAGCACAATCAACGACGACACGCGCATCACATTGAGAACATAAGAGTACTATGAATTAGAGGTGGGCAAAATCCGGATAAATATCCGGATAATCAGATAATCCTCAATAAGACATTATCCGAATTCTGACTCTTTAACTCTTTTTCCAGATCCGTTTGCCGAAGTGGGTCCTCCCATTTGTTGAAGTAGTGCTAACCCGTTAGTCAAAGTGGTTCTAACCCATTTGCCGAACCGGGTCATAACATATTATTTACCGAAGAGGTGCACTAACATATTATCCGGATTTTGTTAAAGCGACTCATTGCCCAGCCCTACTATGAATAAGAAGGACTAACCTTTTCTCTCTTCCATTAACACCTAAACACTCACTACAGAATAACCAGAAAATCAAGCAAAGCACTGTCACAGAAGTCAACCCGACCTCCTATGCACCTATCTCAATACAACCCTCACTCCTTGAGTTTTCACACAGTAAAGTGAGCAGCTCAAAGTTTCTATTTTTTAAAGAAATTCCGTGTTACCTTGAAGTCAGCAATGTCCACAGTTACACAGGTCAGTCTGAAAATAAAGTAAGATGAGATAAAATAAAATAAGGTAAGATAAGATAAGATAAGACAAGACAAGGTTACATTTTATTGATCTCTACAAAGAGAATTCTATTGCAGTATGGTAAATACATGCATACACATGCATATGTCAACACACACACACACACACACAAGCACACATGCATATATATGTCAACACACACACACATTTTTATTTGTCATAGTACCATGTAGAAAATGATGCTCCAACAGCCATCTGCCAAAGATATTCACCGGAACAACTGACCACTCACCCCGATCCTTCCTTCCTGCCCCCTGGAGATTCTTTTACAACATAGCCTAACAACACTGACCAAGACGTCCACCTGTTTAAGACAAACAATTTTTTCCTCAACAATGGGTGGCCATCTTGAAAAATTTCTTCTACATATTTACTTTTTGGTGGAGGTATCCATCTGTAAGAGAATCCTGTCTGTGATCTCGGCCGCGGGGGATGTGAGCGACGTCTTCGACAGTTGTTTGTACACAGAGGACATCATCTGGACATTACAACAAGACGCAATAACGACAAACATCAATAAGGGACAATCACGAATGTAACGCAGACTTATATAACTAAGGGAACCCTATAACTAAACTATCGGAAATGACTTGATTCCATCGCTAGAATACGGTTTAATGAGAAAATTCTCAATTTGAGAAAAACATGGGGAAAGATAGAGTAAGCTGAAAAGGGACAGGGGAACTCAATGTTTGCCCGCTTTTGCACAAATAATGCTGTTTTCAACATTCAGAGAGAAAATCTTAACTGATGAAAGTCTTACTAGAAAATGAGATCTTATACGGTAAGTGCATTCAAAATGCAAAATGTAATTTTATTATAATCATAATAAAAAATTTACAATATATTATAAAATAGCAAGGATGTAACTCCAGACCAAATTGAAAACAAAAAGCAGTGAGACAGCGGCAGGAACACATGGCTAACCTGTCTGAGCTTTGTCTGGGCAGCTTTCAGCATGGCTGGGGGAGCGATGGCAAACAGACCGACGACTGACAATCCGCCTGGCAGCATTCTGGACACCTACACGCCAGAAACAAATGTATTTTTAGCTAGATCTAGCTATTCAGATATAATACTAAGCCCAAAATGGGGGTGGGGGGTAGGTGGGTGCAAGAGAAAAAACTCAATGATTATGATTGTGTACTTAAAGTTATAGATAGATTATTCAATGTGTTGAGTTTGCCCACAAAATTTAAGCCATCATACTCTTTCTTATTATATTCTCAATATATGAATGTGAGCGAAAAAGAAATTTAAATCAAAAAGGTCTGTGAAATAAAAAGTTTAACACAGTGTCAAAGGCAAATATGCCACTAACCAACTACCAAAATATTAAAAAAAAATTTACACTCAATAATTTTAAAAAATTATGCATCTGAGCACTATAATAATTTATAATAACAGACTCTTACAAAAACAAAACTGACCTGTTTGGCATGGGTTGACACCCACTTCTCGTCCAGTTCCTCTAGAGACGCGGGTCTCTCTACGACAGACTTCTGCCTCACGTTGACTACACCATCTCCGCCATCTTCCTCACCGTTCTCCTCACTCACCTCATCCTCCACGGGGTCAGGGGTACGTGCGAGGTGCACCACGTAGTCTCTTTGTGATGTGAGCTGCGGAGAGATTGTGACAAAGTAGACTGATTCTCTAGAAATTTCACATAGTAAAACACATAAAGAGTAAAGCAAAACAAAAAAAGAAAAAAGAAAGCGTACCTTATAATGTCGTTGATCAAATGGATTTATATAAAATAGTCATAACAGTAGGCCCCTGCGTCACTGTCGCCAGTGTCAATTCATTTTAAAGGATTGTAAGTCTTTCGTTAAATTATCCAAAATTCTCACAAAACAGGCTGCCAAACAGCTAAAAAGGGAACTTTCTCTTCCCCAATTGGATAGAGATGTAGGCCTAAAGGAAAACAAAAGCCATCAACTAGATAAGATCTAGTCACGCCATTCACTCATGACATGGACGGTAGAGTTCTCATCAGGCCTTAGATCTAGTCTAAGGCTAAGGACTTCCGTACCGAGCAACCACCCCAAAAAACACAATAAGAGACCTAACCCTGACCCAACCCTTACCCTACCCCAAACCGTATATTTTACTCTGTTTCATTGTGGTCGCTTGTTACGGAAACCCTCCCTTTGACACAAATTGTTGTAGTCTGCTGTGCCGGCCGGTCTTATTATGACAGACAAGCTGGACTCAGGACTGTGTGTGTGTTTTAAGCCTACCCGGCGGAGGCTACCAAAAACAAACGATCAACCTACCTGTCCAATTATAACGCCAATAAACCATTTATTCTCCTTTGCAAGCTTTTCAATGTATTTTTGCACAGATTCGTCTGCAATAATTGATCTACCCATGTTTGAGAGTTTGTTCTACGATGAGTCCAGCTGTTAAGAGAAAAGTCAATCGCAGTTCCTCTACAGCTGTTCATGAGTTGCCGAATGTTGCTGTAAATTGTCTGAGAGTTTACTCCCTTACCCTATTTGTCATAGACCTTCGTGTATTGTAGTCCAACAGTTCAAAATAGTTTGTTTGGTGCAAAGATGTATTGTAAGCTTGAGTAACTTTTACAGAAATGCCCATACATGACATAAATTACAGTTTTTAAAGTGATTCTTTTATTTGATTTAGTTTTTCATAAAATTCAACATTGTTACCAAAAAAATTCTATCCTTTTAACTTGGTATCATAGTAATCCGCAGTGAATGGATTTGGTAAACAATATGGCGGCTCGTTTCGGTGTTCCGAGGGACTTTCTCACTCCAATTGTTTGATTGCACTGTAAGACATTATTAAAACGCATAGAAAAGAGAATTACGATTGAAAAAATGGAGCAGCATGGAATATTGATTACTTTTGTTCCATTATTTTGAATATTTATAGCATTTATTTTAATTAATCAGTGGGGATAAACTGGCGTACAGGTTCGTACAAGTTGCTCTACGTGCGTGTGTATAGAGTATAGATTTAGGTATAACGATTACAAGTGATTCTCCAATACACAGTTCAATAACGATATTGCTGGTCTATTTTGGAACTAGGCTTCTTATTGAGCCAATTTATTATTTTTGAAGCTTCTAGAATAGAGTTAGTACCCTGTGTATTAAGTTTCTTTCTTGTCTTACTTATTTATTAGGAGTTTTCAGTTTCAGTTCTTCCACAAATATTAAAATCATGTCGTCTGTTTGCTGTATTCTAATTCTGTCTTTTACCGTAGAATAGGCAAGCATTGATCCCCCCCCCCCCTTTGTTTTCACAAATAAATGCCAAGATTCAAACACGGATAGTGCATTTTCCTGCTTTTTACCCCCCCCCCCCCCCCCCCCTCAGAAAACCAAATTCGAATGTCAAAACAGAAAACAAATTAAAAAGAGCAAGCACAAAAAAATAAACAAACTAGCAAAAACCACCAATATCTCCTTGTAATATTTGCCACATATATTTATATAAACAGTGTTAGGAAACAAATTAATTTTAAACTGAACATTTTTGTTACATTTTTATGTTATAAATACACAGTAGACCTCTAGATTCTAGACCTAGATCTAGATCTAGATCTAGAATTTGAACAAATATTTTAGAAACATAAAAAGCAGACCACATGAGATGTTGTGTTTTTATACTGTCACTCCTGTATATAAGTAAAGACATTAAAAAACAATGAGTTTTGTTGTATAGTGTCACTGCAGGTAAAGTTTCTGTATCTCAAGGACATTCAGATGAAAATGAAAGCTCCACTGGTTTGGGGACTTTACTCTTTTCTTTTTCTTTTTTTCCCACCTTTTCTAGCCTCTCTTAATTACCTTGTGGTATTGAGGGGTAAGCAAACATCTTTTTCTTGTTTGTTGTATTGCCTGTTGTTTTTTTGTGTAAAGTGTTTTACGGCGCTCGCAACTGCATAAGGTCATATGAGCGCGCGGGACACACCTAATATTTTCAGTTGGTAGGAAATTTTGAATTTTGCCCGGGTGGCGGCCGAAGCCTACTCTTATCGATTTTTTGACCACCAAGGGATCTTTAACGTGCGCAGCTAGCACACGGGCCCTCCGAGATTTTTCGCCCTTGTCCGAGAAGGCTAGATGTAGATCTTTCCTACCAGAAGATCAGGGGTGTGGCTGAAAGACTGCAGTAAGAAGAAGCGAAGGAGTAGCAGTAGAAAGGCTGCAGAAAGAATCAGGAGCCCAGAGGAAGGGGCAAAGGAGGTGAGGGGGTGGGGGCAGAAAGAAGGGATGAAAGCAGACGACAGAACATTGCTAGAGAGCAGGAAATGAGGTGAAAGGAGACAAATTTAGAGAAGAAAATTTTTTGGTCGCTACCCGGATTCGAACCCGGGACCTTTTGAATGAGAGGCCAACACCTTAACCTCTAGGCCACGAGAGGCCGCGTATTGCTTGTTTAATTGTATGGTTATGTTTTTCTTGATGTTTCTGTAACACCCTCTCTCCATCTTTTCTTGGACTTACCCCTCCCTATATTTCCACCTGATATCTTGTAGGCCTATTCTCTTGCTGTTATACTGTTTGGTGTTAATCTTTACAAGTACTTCAACCGTTTCGTTTGTTTTTTTTAATCTGTGTGTTTCAAGCAGGGAGTTGAGTTTGTTCTCTCACAATATCCCGGTTCTCACGATGTCTCTCCTTGTGATACTGGTTTTGATTATTCTTTTTCTACATAACACTTTACAGCTTACTGTTTTTTACCTTCTTTTTTTTTTTCCCCAGGTTAGTCCAGACAGAGTCTGCAACCATGAATAGACGAGGGGGGGCCAAAGGTGGCCCGTCAAACTTGCCTGTGCCTACCATCTCTCGGGCTAGTCCCGCCAACAGTATCACATCCTCCCAGGGAGGGAGAGGGCGTGGCAACTTGACCCACTCTGCTGAAGACATACCTCGACAGGTGAATAGTTTCAATGGGGAATTTGTAAGGGGTGGGGCTGAAGTTTGAAAGGAGATTTCTTTTATATGGTTATCTCGTTTAAAAAGATGGAGAGATATTTACTCTTTTTTATTGTGATGTTGTCATTTACTGAAAAAAAGCAATTTTGTACAGATTTTATTAAAAATATAAAATACAAATTTTCTTGTTATAATATTTGTAGCAGACATCTGTTCTATAATCCTGGAAGTTCAGTAATTTCATACTGGCCTCGATACTAATACAGTTGAATCTGCTGTAAAATAAATGGTTACCTATCCAAGACAATCACCTGTACAGATGACTAGATCCCCCTCCCCCCCCCCCCCCCTGTGACCAGTCCCCATTTTTTTCTTTGCTATAGCAATACTGCAAGACGTTCACCTGTCTAATACAACGACCTTTCTCCTCAACAATGGATAGCCTCACTCGACAATTTTGACTGTATCATACTTACTGTTTATGATGGCAGAGATAATAAATTTATAAAGAATTTTATCAATGGGTAATCATTATATTTCTAAAAAATTGTTACTAGTTATGTATACCTTGTTTTATTTTACTATCCTGACCTCTGACCTCTTCTTCTCTCTCCAGTACTCCTTGTTTTATTTTACTATCCTGACCTCTGACCTCTTCTTCTCTCTCCAGTACTCCTTGTTTTATTTTACTATCCTGACCTCTGACCTCTTCTTCTCTCTCCAGTACTCCTTGTTTTATTTTACTATCCTGACCTCTGACCTCTTCTTCTCTCTCCAGTACTCCTTGTTTTATTTTACTATCCTGACCTCTGACCTCTTCTTCTCTCTCCAGTACTCCTTGTTTTATTTTACTATCCTGACCTCTGACCTCTTCTTCTCTCTCCAGTACTCCTTGTTTTATTTTACTATCCTGACCTCTGACCTCTTCTTCTCTCTCCAGTACTCCTTGTTTTATTTTACTATCCTGACCTCTGACCTCTTCCTCTCTTCAGTATGGCGTCAGTCAGAGTCCGTCATCGACTGGGAGGCGGGCCGTGTCTCCGGCAGTTCGAAGAGCCCATTCTCCGGGCGACTCGAGGCGCACCTCGTTTCTGTCACCTGCGAGGACCTCAACACAAAACATGGGTCAGTTCTGGTTCTATGTTTATTTCATGACCGTTTGGTGGAACTTTTGTAGATGTTAGTTATAAGTTGTTACATGGACTGATATGTACACTCGAAACTGTTTTAACGACCATCTGTATGAGACAACCACTTGTACAAATGGTCACTTCTCAAGTCTTCCGTTGGGTATTTCTTACATTACAATGACACTGTGAAGAATGTCCACCTGTCTAAGGTGGCTGTTTTTCTTCTCGATATTGAGTAGCCTCTTAGTCAGTTTCAATTATACTTAATTTTTGTTTCCTGTTTCACTGTATCACTTTAAAATGTTGTCATCGATTTTAAGGGTTTAAAGTTGTTCCTCTTGAAGTTTCACCCAGTCTCATAAACTTATCTCAAAACATTCATATGTTCAAATCCCAGACTTCTCTTTGCTTGATAGGATTTTAAATCTTGAAACGCATGTGCAGTGGGTCCACTTAAACCAAACAGGGTTTATCCGAAAACCGCGGTTAACGGAAAGAAAATAGAATCCACATGTAATGTATTTCTATTCAAGCAACCTCTCTTAACCAAAAACCTGGCTAAACAGAGACAATCTTGCGGTCCTGCAGATTTCGGTTCAAGCAGACTTTGCGGTGTATGTGTATAGAGGGCAAGGATTTATCAGTGTTGTCTTTCTCGCCTTTCAGCCTCCCAGCCCGGAGTCCGATACATCACGGAGGATCTCATCAGGAAAGTGGCCAAAGAGGATAACTTGGATATGATTACCTCTCTAAACCTTACACTTTCCAAGGAAGGAGGGAAGAAGATAAAGGTAAGCATCACCCTGGCAAATCTCTAGATCTCAGCTCTTCCTTTGTGCTTCTGTGGGCAAACTGTGCAATGTAGGTACATTAGAGAAGGAAGGAGAGCGAGATGGACAGACAGACAGACAGACAGACAGACAGACGGACACACACAGACAGATAAACAGATAGATCAACAAATGGAAAAACAAACAGACAGGACGGCAGATGAAGAGAGACGCAGAGACAGAAAGAAAGGGGAAGAGAAAGAGAGACGCAGAGACAGAAAGAAAGGGTAAGAGAAAGAGAGACGCAGAGACAGAAAGAAAGGGTAAGAGAAAGAGAGGCGCAGAGACAGAATGAAAGGGTAAGAGAAAGAGAGGCGCAGAGACAGAATGAAAGGGGAAGACAAAGAGAGATGCAGAGACAGAAAGAAAAGGGAAGACAAAGAGAGCGAATAGAGATTTGACTTACATTTCCTCCAATCTCCTGGGCACATCGTCGTGCCAACTCATGGCTAGTCAGGAGTGTGCACTGTCCATCTTTCCCTATCCCCTACTTCGAAATATATCTCGCTGTGACATTTCTACTGTTTCACATAAAGTTGAACCTGCTCTAAGAGCTCAGTGCCAAGACAATCACCTGCTCAAATGATCTCTTCTCCCCCTCCCCCAATCTTGCAATTTTTCTATATTATATTATTGACACTTTCCAAGATGTCCACCTTTCTAAGTTTACTAATTGCCTCCTCGACAATGGATGGCTGCCTGGAACAGTTTTGACTGTACTTTACTTTTCTTATCTCTGCTGACTGATAGCGTCACAGTCTCTAATCTTACGTCCCCCAGAACTGTGAAATTTTGCCTCTTATAACTTCTCATTTTTCAGAAATTCAAGTAAATTCTACTTTATTGTTCCCGTATAATCTATTATCTATTTGTGGTGGCAGAATTTTGCTATTTAAAAGGCTTTTTAATGGCTGCATCGATCGACATGCAGTTTTCGCCAAAAAATTCTTTAAAATATTCTCCAGATCTTGGCGCCCTTGGTTTTTTCAGTTTTGAGACAGTTTTGCTACAAAAAGCTAAATTTCTTTATTTCGCCGATCGCTTTTGTAGGCCGACGCTTCTGTCTCTGTAATTTTAGAAAATCCGGAAGTGATATTTCGCGAGGCGCATTTTGTTTTGAGAGTATAGATCTAGATATCTAGACCTTCTAATTTTTTGCCTCTCTCAAGATTTATTTCCCCATTCCAGTAGAGTGTAAATATAGTAGGCCAATGACTTTTAGTTGATATCAAAGCACCGATCATCCCTTTCATCGAAAGGGGGCCCAGCTAGTATGTTATTATATATGGCTTACTGTACATAAATACACAAATAAACGTATACATTTATACTTATGTGCATAAAGGATACACAGTATCACAAACATAGACAGACCACATGTACACCATTGCTGGTCACTACTGCTCAGGGGCATGTTTTTTTTTTTTTAGTTAGGGTCATTGTGTTTTGCATAAGTACACATGTAGCAGTGACCATCCAGCTACACGCTGTGTCATGACACGCTTAACATTGTGAGCCTGAGCCTTTAACTAACCACTCGACAGCCTTTGAGAAAATATTACATAAATGTGAGGCTGCGTGGTGGAATCGGGCTCTCTTCAATTTTTGGGCGTCCACAGTTATTGGTATCATCTTAAAGTTTGTTCACTTGTCTTAATTTGGAAGAAAAAAATATCCATTTATCTTGAATGCAAGTCGAGATATTTGCGAAAGAAGGAGGTGTGGGTCACTTGTTTTCAGAGGTAACATTAGTGAGAAAATGGCCGCCAAAGATTAGTTATTTCCTTAGCTGAAGAGTCTGTGGTAACTGAATTTTTAAATTTTTTGTGCCTTTAATGGGCGTGAAAGGTGTTGAGCCAAAAATTTAAAAATTTCAAGATAAATGGATATTTTTTTTCATCAAAATAAAGACAATTGAACAAGCTTTAAGATGATATCAATAACTCTGCATGCCCAAAAATTGACGGGATGTTTCAACACGGGTCTAAGATAAGATAACAATTTAAAAAAGTTAATTATAGATCTCCTCTCAGAAAAAATTGCCTCGTTGTGGTAAATACATACACGCTTACGCACTTGGCAACACACACACAAACACACACACACACACACACACACACACACACACACACACACACACACACACACACACACACACACATACGAACAGGCAGTGTGTGGACCAACAAAATATAAATGTTATTCTCGAGGATTTGTGTCCTTTCTTGTCTAGTGCACGCGTGAACGCACAGCAAAACTTGCAACACCGCTGCCGTTGTAAACGACCCAAGAGGAACTAATAATACCCCCCTGGGAGATGAATCAAGCTTGTCATTGCCATAGATTAAGTATTGGCGAAAGAAGCCAACTGATCAAAAGGCCACCGTTTTTTTCTGTGTTGAGCGCCAGCTCGATATCTCCACTCGTTGAATGTGTACTTGGCATTGTGTGGTCAGTATAATTTGTGTCTGGCCCCCCACAGGGTGGTCAATGGCTGGCCCTTAACCCCTTATCCATATCCGTACGTCGTGTTTTACTATCGTATCCATACGACGTGGGGAACTCTGTGCGGCCACTTAACCCTATCCGTACGTCGTGTTTTACTATCGTATCCGTACGACGTCGGAACTCTGTGCCACCACTTAACCCTATCCGTACGTCGTGTTTTACTGTCGTATCCGTACGACATGGGGAACTCTGTGTCTGTGCCAACACTTAACCCCATCCGTACGTCGTGTTTTACTATCATATCCGTACAACGTGGGGGAACTCTGTGCCACCACTTAACCCTATCCGTACGTCGTGTTTTACTATCGTATCCGTACGACGTGGGGGAACTCTGTGCCATCACTAAACCCTATCCGTATGTCGTGTTTTACTGTCGTATCCATACGACGTGGGGAACTCTGTGCCACCACTTCCGAAGAGGAAATTTACTCGTTAATCCGATCCGTACCCTTTGCATAGCAGTTTGTCAAAGTGATGTTTTGAGAAATACTGAAAGTTTCAAAGAGATTTTCTACAATAAGTATTCCAAAGTGTGAAGAATACAACCCCGGGGGTACAAAATGACCCCAGGGCGTACGGATAGGGTTAAGGGAGCGGCCATGATCAATCAAAATGTTTGGACATAATAGTGGGCCACTCGATACAATTTGAGCACTACATGCCGTCTCCGTGGTTTCCTTGAACGTTCGGCTTTGTCTGTGATTAAACATTATCGAGAAATTATAGATAGAAAAAAAATCTTGATAAAGATAGGTAAGATAGATAGATAGATAGATAGATAGATAGATAGATAGATAGATAGATAGATAGA
>NW_004797651.1:135713-137705 GCF_000002075.1 Aplysia californica | reverse complement strand
AGATAGATAGATAGATAGATAGATAGATAGATAGATAGAAAGAGCGAGACTGGCAGACAGACAAACAGACAGAGAGACAGACAGACAGACAAATAGGGACAGAGACTGAGACAGATAGAAAAAAAGAGAAAGAGAAAGAGACAGATAAAGCTTGTTTTTTCATATGGTCGCTTTTAAGGACAAGCGGGCTAACCCAGATTTCGGGGGTTTCCAGAAATCTTGACCTACACAAAAGTGGGCATTGCCCTACCTATAGGAGAAGTTTGGTTTCATCGGTGTGTATATTTGTTTGGTTATAGAGAAAACTCTCCTTGTCTTTTGAAGAAACTGAACAAGGGGCAAAAACTGTAATTTCAATTTTCTCAAAACAGCATTTTTCGGGATAGCCAAAAGTGGGCATAGACTTCCTTAAGGAGAAGTTTGGTTTCATTGATGTGTATATTTGTTTGGTTATAGAGAAAACTCTCCTTGTCTTTTGAAGAAACTGAACAAGGGGCAAAAACTGTACCTTCGATTTTCTCAAAACAACATTTTTCGAGATAACCTACTTGTGCTTAAAAGCGACCATATTTGTGTCGAGACATGGTGGAATCAGGCGCTCGTCAATTTTTGGGCATGTGGAGCTATTGGTATCACCTTAAAGCTTATTCAATTGTCTTGGTGTGGGTGAAAAAAATGTCCATCTATCTTGAAAAAAAGTCAAGATATTTGAGATTGAAGAAGGAGCCGTCGCCTGGTTTCAAAGGTAGAATTAGCGAGAAAATGGCCGCCAATGTTTAATTATTTCCATAGCTTGATAGTCCGTGAACACTGAAAACTTACATTTTTGTGGCTTTAATAAATGTTTTTCAGTAAAAATCCACCCAGAAATATGTTCTTAATTGGATAACAATGGTGTTAGTCCAAAAAAAAAAAAATTTACAAAAATTGATGAAAATTGTCAAACTGGCAGAAAAGTGTCAGTTTCTTCAATTTCATTATAATTTTGTCGAGCGCCTGATTTCACCACGCTGCCTCACACACTTTTGCTTTCGAGAAGATTCCTCAGTCTGGTCCAACTTTCGCCGCCCTCCAAGTCTAAGTACGAGACATTTGCTAGATAACATAAGGTCATGAAGGCCACTTGACTTACGACGAGACTCTCGAACCAACACCTTAAGTCTCTCTTGGGGACCAGAAAACAAAACGACACAAAACAAAAATCATCCAAGCAAAAACATGTCTTTGTATCGGGACGTTTCTCCCCCCCCCCCCCCACAAACAAAACAAAATTAAACAACCAAGATCGACGATCAAACATCAAGAGTGAGAATAAATTCCAATGTATGTAAGACTTGAACAATGATAGCGAGATTAAATCCTTACAAGAAAGCGAGAATACATACAATCATTATATCTAACCAAAAAAAAAAAAAATCAAAACAACATCCCGCCCCCCCAAAAACCCCCCAACAACAACAACAAACAAACAACAACATTAACAAAAAACAAAGCCAAAAAACAAACAAAAACAAACAAACAACCCCGAATAAAAACGAGAACCGAATATGCATGAGAAGCCTTAATGAAACCCACTCGACCTCAAGTGTCTGTGTGTTAAACGTCAGCAAACGAATTTAAAGACCCCCTAGATATCTTGAGCCCAGTCAAAGAAACCAGGATATTTACAGATAATAATAATATACGTCATGTTGACGTGCCTTCAAAAACCCCTCCCACTGATCTACACCCACTTCATAATTCAGCTGTCAGGGACGGGTTTTATTACCGTCTTGAGACGTCCTAAACCATTATATAATATCTACCTTTTTAAAATTCTTTCTTCCGTATGGAGTGAAGTGGTTTAATATGGCTCATGCCTCTTCCTTGGCGTGACAGAATATGTTGAGCGAATCATTATTATTATAATATTATTTGTACTACTTTATCTATCTATCTATCTATCTATCTATCTATCTATCTATCTATCTATCTATCTGTCTGTCTGTCTGT
>NW_004797651.1:134540-135563 GCF_000002075.1 Aplysia californica | reverse complement strand
TTTTATTTTTATTATTATTATTATTATTATCATCATCATCATCATCATCATCATCATCATCATCATCATCATCATCAATTAGTCGTTATCAAAATCTAGAACAATCGTTCAGTTTGAGAAGATAACAATTATTACCTCTGTAGATCTCAGCTCTGGGTTTGCTCCAGCAAAAAGAGAAGCAGATGAACAGACAGACATGATTTATACAGCTCAAAGCCACATGCTGCACAGTGTTTTGCCAATTCATGCCTCACTGTATAGATAACAGATGCAGATTATATGTATAGAGAACTAAAATATATATATATATAATATATATACATTAAATAAGTATTTATAAAAAATGTATTGAGAAATGTGTACAAGCCTTGTGAACTCTGACGTGTGGCTCCAGCGTACAGAACTGATCCAGGAGTTGGGGAACGTGGGTAAACGGTGGTAACCCTTTTGTTTGAGTGGTTGGTCAGTTTGATCTTATGGGTTTTAACCCTTTTGTTTGAGTGGTTGGTGAGGCAGTTCTGACAGAGAGGTTGCAGAAAATGCCTAAACGGTTTTAACCCTTTTGTTTCGCGGTAGGTCAGTTTGTTCTCAAAGGTTTTAACCCATTTGTTTGAGTGGTTGGTGATTTTGTTGTTTCTTTCTAACGGAGGAGTTGGGGGAAAGCGGGTAAACGGTTTTAACCCTTTCGTTTGAGTGGTTGGTCAGTTTGTTCTTAAAGGTTTTAACCCTTTTGTCTTTCGGTAGGTGAGTTTGTTCTGATATTATGTTTTAACCCTTTGTTTCAGTGGATGGTGAGGCAGTTCTGACAGAGGGGTTGTAGAATATTTGTTAACTTTTTTATCGCTTTTCTGCTGTGGTCAGTTGTTTTTTTAAACAAAGGAGTTGTAGAAGGTGAGTAAACGGTTTTAACCCTTTTGTACCATGGTTGGTGAGGCACTTTCCCAAAATGACCTCACTCTGCGATTGTCACCTTTTCCATTTGGGGGTTCAGTTTGCACACTTTATTATATGAAACGAGCACAA
>NW_004797651.1:131978-133119 GCF_000002075.1 Aplysia californica | reverse complement strand
GCTCCTCCTTACTGCTGTCTTTCTGCCACACCCCTGATCTTATGGTAGGAAAGATCTACACCTAGCCTTCTCGGACGTCTTTGTACAAGGGCGAAAAAGCTCGGAGGGCCCGTGTGCAAGTTGCGCACGTTAAAGATCCATTGGTGGTCTAAAATCGATAAGAGTAGGCAAGATAGAAATGTTAGTGGTTGGCGGGTGCTCTGGTGTGGTTTCCTTCTTCTTTCCTATCGAATATCTATCGTCTTTATCTTCCCTCTTTCTTTTTTTTGTGTTTGTAACTCTCTTGTAACACCTCTAATCTTGGGCACTTATAATAAATATTATGACCTTGTTGTGTTGCAAGTGCCGCAAAACTTTTACTAATACTAAAGATACAAATCACGCTCTGCAAGTTTCATTGTTTATAACGACAGTGCAATTCTTTTATAGCTGTCCCCGTGGTTTTTTTGCACCCCGCATATATCTAATTTAGCAAAATTTGATCATTTTTTGGGCATAATTTCTGATTATTTTCCTTTATCATTCTTTGTTAGAATTAACAGAATCGCATAATTTCAAATTTTTGGGCTCAGTTTGCCTTATTTAAGGTTTTTTTCTTGCATAAAACGACGAGGACAGCTTTATGGTCAAAGTAAAGACTGACTGCACGCCTCTCGTATATTTTGTGTACCTAATACATGCCCGTAGTCTCAAAGTTCAACAGCCTTTTCATCGACTTCTGAACCCTGGCGCGTTGATTAATCCTGGTCTCTTCTGTTCCTGCTAAGCCTGGGAATATTATATCCTGGCTGGATTCGCGTTCAGTATGTGCGGGATTTGGCGTTCATTATGGTTGGATTTGCGTTCATTATAAGTACGAGAGGCTTGCGGCTTGCAGGTGTTCAAGAATGGCGTACTATAGAGAGTGGTTGCTTTTGACTCTGTGTGAAGGCTACACTCGAAATGCGTGTGCAGGAGTCAATTATTTGTCTTTCTGTCTGTCTGTCGCTAAAGCTTTTTTTCTTTCTCTTCTTGAAAGTTTTTTGTTGACATAGGTGTACTCGAAGACATCCAAACCTTTTTTCATCCTGTTTCTCTCTCACACACACTCCCTATCTCTCCCTCTCTCTCTCTCTCTCTCTCTCTCTCTCTCTCTCTCTCC
>NW_004797651.1:123363-128074 GCF_000002075.1 Aplysia californica | reverse complement strand
GGGTGGCCAGGAATAACATCCACTTGGTGAGTGTGTGTGTGTGGGTGGATTGTGTGTGAGTGTGTGGGCGTGGGGGATGGGTTGTGTGTGGGTGTGTAAGGGGGTGGGGTGTTGACAGAGGTCGGAGGAGAGAAGAGGAAGAGGGAGAGATGGAAGGGATGAATAGAGGATGGGAGAGGGAAGGGAAGAAAGGATGGGATGAATGGGGAAAGGGATGGGATGGGATGGGAGATGGAAGAAAGGAGGGATGAATGGTGGATGGGAATAGAGAGGGAGGGAAGGGAAGAAGGGAAGGATGAATGGGATGGGGTGGAGGGGGAGAGGGGAAATATAGATAGGATGACGGAGAGAAGGGGAGAATGGATGAATTAGATGGATGACGAGGGAGGAATGGAAAGAGGGACGGAGGAGGAGGAAGAAGGAATGGTAAGAGAGAGATGACGGATGAATAGGACGCTTCACCTGCATTCAATTCTTCTCCTGCACTCGACCCTTTCTTACTCTCTCTCTATCCTCCCCCCTCCCCCCGCCCCTACCCCTACCCCCCTTGCCCCCTCCACCCCCCCATCCCCCCCCCGGTCAACCATCTTCTCTATCTATGACGTTGGACTGGTCAGCTGAGCGAAGTGTCCAAGCTGAAGCCCCTCCCTGACCTGATCCAGCTAGACGTGGCGGGAAACCCTCTCACAGAGCTGCCCCACAGCCGTCTGTACATCGTGTTCCACCTGAGGACCGTGGAGATACTGGATGGTCAGTCGGTCGGTGATTCAGAGAGGAGTCAGGCACAGGACCGGTTTGCCTTGGGTGAGTGTTTGTCTGTCTGTCTGTCTGTCTGTCTGTCTGTCTGTCTGTCTGTCTGTCTGTCTGTCTGTCTGTCTGTCTGTCTGTCTGTCTGTCTGTCTGTCTGTCTGTCTGACTGGGATGGCTGTCTGGCTGTCTGTCTGTCTGTCTGTCTGTCTGTCTGTCTGTCTGTCTGTCTGTCTGTCTGTCTGTCTGCCTCTCTGTCTCTCTCTCTCTTTCTCTCTCTCTCTCTCTCTCACTTGCTCACTTTCTGTGTGTGTGTGTGTGTGTGTCTGTATGTGAGTGTCTGTCTCTGTGTGTGTGTGTGTGTGTGTGTGTGTGTGTGTGTGTGTGTGTGTGTGTGTGTGTGCGTGTGCGTTTTCATGACCCGATATGACAACTTTAGAATCATTCTTGTTCCTAGTAACAATGAGAAGAATGTGTACTACCTTGCCAAGGGTTGAAAATATAGAATGATGGAGATTTTTGTCTTACAAGCTGCACTGCACAGCTTAACACAATATTCTCATATATGTCTCACGAAAGATAATTATCTCTCTCTCTCTCTCTCTCTCTCTCTCTCTCTCTCTCTCTCTCTCTTCGCACTTAAGTCTCAGTATATCAATATCGAGCTGTCAAGATAAATTTCTCTCTGTGTATGTATGTAGTTAGCAGTAGTTCATGTTTTTGGCACTGGCGCTCATATATGACCTTATGCAGTTGCGAGCGTCGTAAAACTTCTACTACTAAAAAAAGGTTTTTGGCCTGGCGTTAAGTGAGAGAGTTGTGTCCCCTGTGTGTCCCCAGACGAGGTAGAACAGTTAGAGAAGAAGTTGGAGCAGGAGGAGAGCAAGTACCGCCAACTGGCCGAGTCTCATAACAAGTCCGTACAGGTGAGTCGGGGCTGGACGTTTGACGTAATATCCAGCGCTCTTTGCTGGGCGGATTCAGTCAAACTGAGTCTAGCAAGCCAGATTTTTCTCATCAAAGGGCAACATTCACCATTACATTACCCAAAAATTGCAAAGTTCTATATTCTGCTCTGTGTCTGGTTTTGAGAAATTTGAAGATAAAAAATCTTGAGTCTTACAACATGACAAAGATTTTTCAAAAGCGGTTCTATAAATAGCTTGATAGCGACTCCGAATAATCCTACAATGTTAATTAATAGAGCAGATAGAACATTTTGGTTTCTGACCTCATGGTCTTATAAGTAACTCAAAACGACCAAAAATGTTGGACAGAACTTCGTAACTCTAAGATACCTAGTTGGCACCCCCCCTTCCAATCTCTGACTCCCCCCCCTCCCCCCCCATCTATCCCCCCAGGAGCGTACCCAACAGGAGAGCTCCCAGACCCAGCTCCTATCCCGGGAGAGAGACATGCAGGAGAAGCTACGCCGTATGGAGCAGGAGCTGTCAGCCAAGGACGAGCTGGTCAGTAGGAAGAAGAAGAAGAAGAAGAAGAAGAAGAAGAAGAAGAAGAAGAAGAAGAAGAAGAAGAAGAAGAAGAAGAAGAAGAAGAAGAAGAAGAAGAAGAAGAAGAAGAAGAAGAAGAAAAAGAAGAAGAAGAAGAAGAAGAAGAAGAAGAAGAAGAAAAAGAAGAAGAAGAAGAAGAAAAAGAAGAAAAAGAAGACTGATAATAATTCATAATAATAATAATAATAATAATAATAATAATAATAATAATAATAATATAATGATAATAATAATAATAATAATAATAATAATAATAATAATAATAATAATTAATTAATGAATAAATAATAATAATAACAATATAAAAAAATAGCATTTGTATTGCGCATAACCCCACTCAACAGCAATCTCTATGTGCTTTCACACACTAAATTATTACCTAGCAAAGGCTAGAACTCTCAGACACATTCTCAGCTTCCTGGGAAGCGTAGAGTGCAAGCAGCTGATAACGCGCTCAAACACTACCAAACCAGTCTAGGATATTGTAAGTCAAGTCTGTATGTTACCCTCCTGTCTTCTTCAGCTGAAGAAAAAGACTTCGGACCTGAACAAAGCCAGCAACAAACACTATCAAACTGCTCTAGGATAGTGTGTGGCGTTGGTGGCCAAGTGGTTAGGCTCTTGGACTCGCAACCATAAGGTCATGGGTTCGAATCCCGTCAGGGGCCCGATGTTGTGTCCTTGGGAAAGGCACTTTGCACAAATTTTCCTCACTTCACCCAGGTGGGAATGGGTACCCGGCTATAGACAGCGAAAGATCTTGTCAGTTTTTTAGTGTTTGAGTGCTTAATCAGCTGCTTGCACTGTATGCTTCCCGGGAAGCTGAGAATGTTTCAGAGGGTTCTATGGTCTGCTTGGGTAATAATATAGTGTAAAGCGCATAGAGCCTGCTGTTGAGCGGGAATATGCGCTATACAAATGCTATTTATTATTATTATTATTATTATTATTATTATTATTATTATTATTATTATTATTGTAAGTCAAGTCTGTACGCTACTCTGTTCTCTTCAGCTGAAGAAAAAGACTTCGGACCTGAACAAAGCCAGCAACAAACACTACCAACTGGAGCAAGAGCTGGCCTTCTACAAAATTGACTCCAAGTTCGATTCCCTCAACGAAGCTCCCAAGTTTCAAGTAGAAGACGTAAGTACAAAACTGGAGCTGTTTAGAAATTCTGAATGAAATTTAAAAACAAAACAAAGCAAAACAAAGAGAAGCAAACTACAACCGAAAAAACCCAACAAAAACAACCTGTAAAAGTATCGTCCTTTGACAAGTCAAGTCTGTGACTGGTATTGCATTCACCAATCTCTTCCTGGCTCGAAAGAGTAAGTAAGGACTAGTGCTAACAATGTCACCACCTTAATATTATAGGCCTACTTTGTGCAAACGTTTTTGAACTTTTTCATGACAAAAGTCATATTGGGGCTCTCGTGGCCTAGAGGTTAAGGTGTTCGCCTCTCCTTCAAAGGTCCCGGGTTCGAATCCGGGTAGCGACCCAAAAATTTTCTTCTCTAAAATTGTCTCCTTTCACCTCTTTTCCTGCTCTCTAGCAATGTTCTGTTGTCTGCTTTCATTTCCACTTTCTGCCCCCACCCCCTCACCTCCTTTGCCCCCTCCTCTGGGCTCCTTACTCTTTCTGCAGCCTTTCTTCTGCTACTCCTTGGCTCCTCCTTACTGCTGTCTTTCTGCCACACCCCTGATCTTCTGGTAGGAAAGATCTACATCTAGCCTTCTCGGACAAGGGCGAAAAATCTCGGAGGGCCTGTGTGCAAGTTGCGCACGTTAAAGATCCCTTGGTGGTCTAAAATCAATAAGAGTAGGCTTCGGCCGCCACCCGGGCAAAATTCAAAATTTCCTACCAACTGATAATATTAGGTGTGTCCTGCACGCTCATATGACCTTATGCAGTTGCGAGCGCCGTAAAACACTTTACAAAAACAAGCAAAACAAAAGTCATATTTTGTATTGAAACGCTTTAAATGAGCGGACGTTTAATGGCTGGCAGACCGACTGAGATGCTGGCAGTCTCTTGTACTTAAAGGGAAAACGTCATACCACGTGAAAAATTAGTCTCTCCAGTTTTTATTGGTTTTTTGTTTTTTCTAATGATACTGTCCAAGATGTCTTTCTGTTTCAAAGACTACCTCTTTTTGTCTTGATTATGGGTAGAGGGTTTTGGACAATTTCGACTGCAGTGGCGAGTTAAAAGAAAAAATGTACCTGTGTGTTTGTTAATTGTACCTTTTTATATCATCTGGTCACCTAGCCAGGAGAGTGACTGTAACAGACTTCTTGGGCTGGTGCAGAAATGCTCTAGGTTACTGGAAGGGATAATTTTCACCGTCACTTTAATGTGCCAAGTGACTGCAAAGTGTTAAATAATGTTCTGTTCATCTGATTTGTTTCTTGTGCCCCCCCCCCCCCCCCCCCCTCCTCCCCCTCAGGCG